>NC_134406.1:212021909-212321909 GCF_038048845.1 Mixophyes fleayi
TCCGATCAGCGGACGGCAGGCGGCGGGGGGCCCCCTTAGAGAGGGGGGCCGGGGGCACATGCCCCCTGTGCCCCCCCCTTAATTCGGCCCTGATTCAGAGCACAGAATTGCAGCAAACGTCCAACTTGCCTGCTATTACTTTTAAAATGCAGCTCAGAACAGTTCTAATTTTGCTTTAATTTTATGATTTACCATTTAATTTACATTCATTTATCATCCATTATCATTTTTGGTTTGTTCTGTTTTATTTTATTCAATTCTATTTTATTTATTTCTATATTATGAGTTATCATATTTAATTTCTATTTATCCATTACCATTTTACTTTTTGTATATTTATTTATATATAGTGTTATGTGCGTATTGTCGCTAACCAATAACGATTGTCGAACCTCGATTTGTGTTTCCAAAGCACAAAGATTTATTTGCAATAAGTGGAAAAATATGCTCAAGCGAAGTAATAGTAAATACAGCCGTTACTTATCGCAGGCGCTCTGGATCCAGTGCAGTCATTCAATCCTGAAGTCTGGGGACAAGAAGTCTGCACTCTGGATCACAAGCTGCTGCTTATATACACAATCAAATATAGTAATACAATGAAGATGGTATAGCTTGCATCTATTGGTCCGGGTCTCAGGAATGTCCAAGGGGTCGTCAATCATTGGCTGGTTCATCCTAAGGAATCCAAAGGAGGGGGTCATCTCTGCAGGGGGTATGCTCTGCTCTTCCCGCCAGAATTCCTTAGTCTTAAGTAGTTCATAATTCCCTATCATTCATAACTTGCGTATGCACTCTGCGATTCCCTCGCAGAGTGCACCAAACAGTAGGATATGTAACAAGGTTCATTATGATACCACTCATGATGTTATTCCTTTAACCCGTTCTGTGTATTTCACTAATATGCATGTAACTCTGATATAACATATAAATACTACTATATTTCGACATAACTGACTATGTGTTGCAACTACCATTAATGTGTACTATTTTATAAGTATGCGTGTTTGTGCGAATGTATGGTAAAAGACAGATTACTGTTGCTACCACGTGTAGTGGATGCGTACTCCCTTTCACGCCGTAGCGTGCCCTTGTACGTCATAGCGTACCGTACGCATCTTTTCAGACAAAGACAACCAAGTTTGCTAGACTTTAATTAAAATGACTTTATCCAATTTGCTGACTTCGACAGTTCCACCCTTTGATAGTGTAATAAACTATCACCCAATCACCGTTTCAAGTTCAGGATTATACAATACTTCTTCACAGACCATGATCTCAGTATCTGGTACCACCCTTTCAGTCTCTTTCTCAGTGTTACTCCCATGAGACCGTTTTCCACACTTCAACACAGTAGGAACACATTTGACAACTAAACCAATTGCTAAGATGACACCCAGTATAAGGAGAAGGAGCTTACCTACACTCGCAATCATTTCCTGTACCCACTCCCCCAGACCGGAGAACCATTTTGCTGGGTTCAACCATGAGAACCAACCCGCCACCTTTTCCCCGACCTCATATAACGAAGAATTATGGCTCTTTCGAAATTCCCATTTCAGCTGCAAAATTTCATCCATCTTCCGGTCTATAACCTCTTTAGGGTCTTCCGTATTATTAGTAATGTACGTGCAACATTTGACACCGAACTGGGTGGCCAGTGTCACACAGTACCCACCAGTAATAGAGGTGAGATAATTTAGTACCAGTCTATGTTGCACCAACTCCTTCTTGTACGCTTGTAGCTCCCTTCCAGTATACCTGAAAGTGTCATCATACATCTCGGTGATATTATCTATTAATTTAGCTAGGTCTTGGATATATTTAAAGTTTAATGTTCCCCGAGCGGTCCTGGTGAGATCTAAAGCAACCATAACTTGGAAACCAGCAGTTTCACTAATCAATTTTGTAGCTATGGGTTCCTCACCAGGAATCATATTTCTCTTGCCACGGTGTTCATACTGTGTGTGTATGTATGGTGGTGATGTAGTCTTGTGAATATCTACCATTTCTTCATGAGTAATAGTCATGATTTCAGGAACCAGTTTAGCTAAGAAACACAAGCCCTTGGAACTCGGAGTCACCCAGGAATAAGCATTCCTTCCACAAACAAAATACACATCATCAGGGAGAACATAAGGAGCAGTATGCCCATGAATTATATCACACAGAGTTTTGATAAAACTACCCATGCCTAGTGTCTCCATCTGCTCTAGACACGTGTCGGCATTAATGATATTTTCACATTTATCTGTAGAGACTTTTCCAATAGATACCTTCTTATGTTTGGTTATACGCCCTAACTTGTGACTTCCATCAGCATTCCTGCCTAGTAGTGACCTTGTGAGTCTCTCTCTAAAATGAGTGTGGCGAGCCATTGTCTGATCTGATAGGTCAGCCTCCCAATTCTCCAGGCGCTTTGCATGAGATATGTTTAGGCACAGCAAAGATCTGCCTATGGAGTATTGTCGAAGCGTCAGACTAGGGGACCTAGTGTTATTGTACCTCCCTTCTATGGGCCTCCCACCCCTTAATTTGAGTACTTCGGATATGTTTAGCGGGAATGGCACTAGTCCTATGTTATGCTGCCCTTGAGGCACGTGAGAGCACACCCAACACTCAGTTTGGTTTAGCACCTTACCCACCAGGGAGTGATAATCCTCCAAAGGATGCCCGCCTATATTCAGAGTACTGGGGGACTGGCATCGTTGGATGCATCTCTCGTCAACTAGGGAGTTGCAGAACTTGCAGATACAATACTCATCAGACAATAGCCCCTCACACTGCCTCCGAGTTCCTGAGCTAGCAGACCTTTTCATAACCCCTGGACCAAGTTTGATAATGGGCTGCTCAGGATATCCTATTAACTTTTCTTCGGCCTCCATTTCATCCGTATCACTCCCAGAACTCTCCTCCATCCTCCATTCTCCTTCACAAAAATAGAATGTCCTAGAAAAAGTAAAAACAAGGAAAATCCTGGAACAAAAGAAAAACAAAAACCGCCACTCCATCGCTGGAAAGATAGTTCTGAGGCAACGTCTCTGGTTCAGGTGTCTCAACTGCAGGCTTTAGGTCTCCCGGAACAGGCTCACAAGTGACAGCTCTATGTCGTCGGTCTGAGTCTTGTCTTGCACTTTCTCCGGATTATGGACTCTCCTGCAGTGGGTGGAATGGACCCAAGTGTCTCTCTCTGCAACCTTCAGTGATGTAGTACTGGTCAGCAGCACTTGGTACGGGCCTTCCCAACGGTCTGTTAAACAACCTGAACGTAAGAAATTGCGGATCATAACATAGTCTCCAGGTTCAACATCATGACAGTTCGTTTCTGGCATACCAGGTGACAGCATTTTTAGTTTTTGTTGTTGTTGTTTCAGCTGTCTACTCATTCTTATAAGATATTGTACAGTCACTTCATTATTACACTTTAAGTCGTCTTGTGGACTCACGATCAAATGAGGTTGTCGTCCGAACAGTATCTCAAAGGGGGACAGATTAAGAGGAGGTCTAGGAGTGGTTCGAATGCTGTGGAGGACCAACGGCAAAGCCTCAGGCCATGCCAACCCAGTTTCAGCCATTATCTTACCTAGTTTGTTCTTGATAGTACCGTTTACTCTCTCCACCTTACCACTGGCTTGTGGTCGGTAAGGGGTGTGAAGTCTGCTACTGTGTCACTCACCGGACTGTGAGTGCTTCTTCCCGGACATTTAGGAACCGTGGCCGTCCTCCATCCTGAGGGACTGCGCATGCGCAGCCCTTTCCAAACCTTCAGTGTATGTTCCTTTAACTTAATTGGCAGATCAGGCAACCTCCCTATATTAAGCACCTGTGGTCAACACCACGTTGCCTGATCTCGGAGTCTCATTCCCCATGAGCCTCTGAAGGTGTTCCTGTGTTTCCTTGTTTATTCAGCCCTGCTGATTCCTGTGGTTTCCAAACCACTTCTACCTCTGTGGTTTCCAAACCACTTCTACTACTGTGGTTCCCATACCACTTCTACCATCTACTGTATCATCGTGACTGTGAGCTGATTCCTATCCGCTGCCTCCGTGCACTACAGTCTTCTAATCACTTCAACTCTACCATTTATCATTGGGACTGTTAGCTGATGCCTATCCGCTGCCTCCGTGCACTACAGGCTTCAACCACATCCACTCACCTGTTCATGATTGTGACTGCCAGCTGATTCCTATCCGCTGCCTCCGTGCACTACAGGCTTCAACCTGCAACTCGTCTGTGTTTCATCATCGTGACTGTTTGGCTGATTCCTATCCGCTGCCTCCGTGCACTACAGTCTTCAACCTGCAACTCGTCTGTGTTTCATCATCGTGACTGCTAGCTGATTCCTATCCGCTGCCTCTGTGCGCTTCAGTCTTCAGTCCTCGTCAACTCTACCGTGTTTCCTTGAGTTTGCTGCCACTATTGCTACCCGCTACTCTCCGTGATCATCTGTTCCAGTTCAACTCTGCTCCGGGGTCCCATCGTTACTGCACCTGCTGGTTGCTATTGGTTACCTCCGTGTTCCCGCAGAGACCCGCTGCTGTGACTTCTCAGCGCTACTCATCCATCTACTGCTGATCCGCTCTCCACGCCTTCCTGTGTTCCCTGCTGGTCTACCTACCTGTGCGCTGCACCTGCTAGACCCCCGCTTCACCCATCCAGGGACTTGTATCCTGCTGGCCTCCTGCCCTTCAGGTATCTCTGCACTCCTGTCTGACTGCCCTCTCCTGAACCACGGTATGCATACTTCCCATTGACTGTGCTGTGTATTGCATACCTTGCTGGACTGTGTTGGTTCTCCTCTGGAGTGTACTATCCGCTGAGTCTATTGCCATCATTGACTGTGTTGGTTCTCCTCTGGAGTGTACTATCTGCTGACTCTACTGCCATCATTGACTGTGTTATCTCATGCTGGATTTCTTCAAGAGACTTTCTATATTGGCAGTGTTGTTCAGTCATTTATACATTTATATTGTGCATATTACTGTGGATCAAAGTCAAGGTGCCCGTGTATATATTGTGTTGCAGTCTCTCCCCGTGCACCTCCTCACATATATATTCAGTGGTACAACTTGCTAGTGGCAGACCACTGACTCCTGTTTACAGTTTCACCTGTTCCAGTATCCTCTCACATAGCAGTGGTACAACTTGCTAACGCAGACCACTGACTCCCCGGATACCTCCACTTGGATTCCATTCCTTCACTCAGACAGCGGTACAACTTGCTATCCGCAGACCGCTGACTCTCATCACCTCCTCGTTTCTGTTGGACATTCCTCCTCACTATAGCAGTGGTACAACTTGCTACCGCAGACCACTGACTACCTTCACGTGTCCTTTGTCCATACAGTTCCTCGTGTATTACTACCTCCATATTGCCAGTGCTGCTAGTCATAGACTTTCCTGAGCATCTCATCATCTGCTATTTCCTGTTCCGTGATCACCCTGCTACCAGAGTACCATATTACCACCTATACTGCTCTGGTAAGCCTATCACCTGGTGATCCCTGGGTAAAGACTCCTAGTGCCCGTGACAGTAAGATCAGGCCATGACAGACCCAGATACGGAACCTACTGCTAAAGAGATGCTGCAGCATCTGGTCAGCCGTGTGGAGCAACAGGATGCTCGCCAACAGCTGTTACTTCAATGTTACCAATCGTTAACCTCCCAAGGAACATCTGGACAGACTGTTACAGCTAGTATTGAAGCTCCTGTGCTTTCCTCCGTTTCCCCAGTGCCATCCCAGGTGTCTACAGCTCCTACGCTTCACCTGCCTACTCCGTCAAAATATGACGGGGACCCCAAAACTTGTAGAGGTTTCCTTAACCAATGTTCAGTCCATTTTGAACTCCAACCTCAAAATTTTTCTACCCATCGTTCCAGAGTGGCCTATCTTATCTCATTGTTTTCTGGACAAGCCCTGGCTTGGGCCTCCCCTCTGTGGGAAAGAAACGATCCAATTCTACAAGATAGTGCCAAATTCATTTCCACGTTCCGAAGTGTGTTCGATGAACCAGGTCGTGTGACCTCCGCTGCTTCCAGCATTCTTCGTTTACGACAAGGCTCCCATACAGTAGGACAGTATGTCATTCAATTTAGGATCTTAGCCTCTGAACTTCAGTGGAATACTGAAGCATTAGTTGCCGCCTTCTGGCAGGGGCTCTCCGATAAAATTAAAGATGCACTGACTACCCAAGAGCTTCCTTCGTCACTAGAAGATTTGATCTCTCTTTGCCATCGTGTAGACATGAGATTTCGTGAAAGAGAATCTGAGAAAACAACTTCTGCTAAAGCACCTCTTCGTTTAAACCCTCAATTTCGTCCAGTTTCACCTTCTGTGATTCCCATGGAGATAGGACGTTCCAAATTATCTTTAGAAGAGAGGAAACGAAGAGTAAAGAATAGACTCTGTATCTATTGTGCTGATTCCACACATATGCTCAGTTCTTGCCCTAAGAAATCGGGAAATGCCAGGCCCTAACTAGTTCTGGAGAGGTGAAGTTAGGGTCCCTGGAGTCCTCTCCATTGTCTATGAAATCTAAAGTCTGCGCTTTCGATGTTACGATTTCCTTTGCTACCAAATCCTTTGAGTCACAGGCATTGATTGATTCCGGAGCAGCAGGAAATTTCATTTCTAAATCACTAGTGAATCAATGGTCCCTACCAGTGATCACTTTAAAAACACCCATTACTGTGACGGCTATAGATGGATCACGTCTCATCAATGGTCTCATCACCCAGAGTACGTCTCCAGTAACCCTTCAGATTGGTGTACTACACCATGAAGAAATTTCGTTTTTAATTCTTCCTGTTACGACAAGTCCGATTGTCTTAGGCCTTCCATGGCTTCAATGTCACTCTCCCCAGATTGACTGGCGCACCCCTCAAGTTACGTCTTGGGGGCCTGAATGTCACCATCGTTGTCTCTCTCAAGTTATTCCTCTTAAAGTACAGCAATCTTCCATCTCATCTTCCTCCCCGGGACTCCCTCCTCAGTATGCTTCATTTGCCGATGTGTTTGATAAAGCTCAGTCTGAACGTCTTCCTCCTCATCGTTCTTGGGATTGTCCGATCGACCTTCTACCTGGCAAGACTCCTCCCAGGGGTCGGGTCTATCCTCTCTCGTTACCTGAAACTCAAGCCACATCTGAGTACATACAGGAGAATCTCCAGCGTGGGTTCATTCGACCTTCCACCTCTCCCGCTGGAGCTGGGTTCTTCTTCGTCAAAAAGAAGGATGGATCATTACGCCCTTGTATAGATTTTCGTGGACTCAACGCCATTACTATCAAGAATCGGTATCCCATTCCGCTGATCACTGAGCTATTTGATCGCATCAAGGGAGCTCGGATATTTACTAAGTTGGATCTTCGTGGTGCCTACAATTTAATTAGAATCCGTTCCGGTGACGAATGGAAGACCGCGTTTAACACCAGAGATGGGCATTACGAATATTTAGTAATGCCCTTCGGGCTGTGTAATGCCCCCGCGGTTTTCCAGGGTTTCATCAATGAGATCTTTCGGGACTTATTATATGTATGTGTCGTTGTCTACCTGGACGACATATTGATCTTCTCACAGGACCTGCCTTCTCATCACCAACATGTGGCAGAGGTCCTCTCCAGACTACGGAAAAACTCGTTGTTCTGTAAATTGGAAAAATGTTCATTCGAGTTACCCCAGATTCCATTCTTGGGGTATATAGTTTCCGGAGTTGGCCTGAAGATGGATCCAGACAAAGTAAATGCTGTACTACATTGGCCTCAGCCAACTACTCTTCGTGCCATCCAGCGTTTTTTAGGTTTTGCCAATTACTATAGACGCTTCATTCAAGACTTCTCATCCATTGCATCTCCCATTGTGGCCTTAACTCGGAAAGGGGCTAATGCTAAGCAATGGTCATCTGAGGCTCTCCAAGCCTTTCAAATCCTCAAAGAGTCCTTTTCGTCTGCTCCCATTTTGCGACAACCTGATGTGACACTCCCCTTCTTCCTAGAAGTAGATGCCTCTAATGTGGGCTTAGGAGCTATTCTCTCCCAACGCTCGGAGCAACAAAAATTACATCCTTGTGCCTTCTACTCTCGGGGTCTTCTGCCCGCAGAGAAAAACTATACTATCGGGGACAAGGAGTTGCTGGCCATCAAAGCTGCATTAGAGGAATGGAGATACTTGTTGGAAGGAGCTCGCCATCCGGTGACGATCTTCACGGATCATAAGAACTTGTCATATTTGCAATCTGCTCAATGCTTGAACCCTCGTCAAGCAAGATGGTCTCTTTTCTTTTCCCGTTTTGAATTAATTATAACCTTCAAACCAGCTGCTAAGAACAAGAAAGCTGACGCTCTATCTCGAGCTTTTGTGACGTCCTCTGATGTAGAAGAGGTTCCCAACCATGCTATTCTAGATCCCAAATGTATTTCTCTGGCTGCTTCATCCACCAAAATGCTACCATTTGGGAAGACCCTCGTGCCTCCTACTCTGAGGAGGAAAATCCTTTCGTGGTTCCATGCCTCTCGTTTTTCTGGACACGCCGGTGAACATAAGACCTTTGAGATTCTCTCTCGTAGTTACTGGTGGCCTTCAATGAGGAGAGACGTCAAAGAGTTTATTGCTTCCTGTGATTTATGTTCTCAGTTCAAATCCTCCCGCAGAACTCCAGCAGGGTTGCTGCGACCACTACCCATTCCGTCCAAGCCTTGGACCCATATTAGTATGGATTTCGTTACTGATTTGCCACCAAGTAAGAATCACAATACTATTTGGGTAGTGGTAGACAGATTTTCGAAGATGGCTCATTTCGTCCCTCTGTCCGGTTTACCTTCCTCGTCTACTCTGGCTGAACATTTCATTAAAGAAATCTTCCGCATCCATGGATGTCCGTCTGAGATTGTGTCAGATAGAGGAGTACAATTCGTTTCCAGATTCTGGCGGGCCCTTTGTAAAACCTTGGGCATACGATTAGCACTCTCATCGTCTTACCATCCGCAATCTAACGGACAAACGGAACGAGTCAATCAAGATCTTGAGACTTTTATTAGGATGTTCTCTTCAGCCAACCAAGACAACTGGGTAGAATTGCTCCCTTGGGCTGAATTCGCCCATAACAACATGTACCATGAGTCATCATCCAAAACTCCATTCTTTGTGGTCTACGGTCACCATCCGTCTTTTCCGGAATTTCCTGCCCTCCCGCCCACCCAAGTTCCTGCTGTGGAGACTGCTTGTCAGACCTTCAAAAATATCTGGTCTCAGGTCAAAACCTGTTTAAAGAAGACATCTAACAAATATAAGTCTTTCGCAGATAAGAAGAGGCGGGCTATTCCACCACTAAAAATTGGAGATCGTGTCTGGTTATCTACCAAAAATATTCGTTTGAAGGTTCCATCTATGAAATTCGCCCCTC
This sequence comes from Mixophyes fleayi, assembly GCF_038048845.1. NCBI lineage: Eukaryota > Metazoa > Chordata > Amphibia > Anura > Limnodynastidae > Mixophyes > Mixophyes fleayi. The sequence continues at coordinate 212,031,308 of NC_134406.1, forward strand.
GTTTTATTGGTCCATATAGGATCATTCAAGTTATCAATCCAGTATGTGTTAAACTTCTTCTTCCTAAGAATCTTCGGATCTCCAATGCCTTCCATGTGTCCTTGCTCAAACCTCTCATCATCAACCGTTTCTCGACTCCTTCCTCAGCACCGCAGCCAGTTCAAGTTCATCAGGAGGAGGATTTCGAGATTACTGAGGTATTGGATGCAAAAATTTCGCGAGGAGTCCTCCGTTTCCTCGTTCATTGGAAGGGCTTTGGTCCTGAAGAGCGTTCATGGATCAAAGCTGAAGATCTTAATGCTCCTGCCCTTCTGAAGAAGTTTTATTCCAAAAATCCGGACAAGCCCGGTTCCAGGCGTTCTGTGCCCACCTTTAAAAGGGGGGGTACTGTCACTCACCGGACTGTGAGTGCTTCTTCCCGGACATTTAGGAACCGTGGCCGTCCTCCATCCTGAGGGACTGCGCATGCGCAGCCCTTTCCAAACCTTCAGTGTATGTTCCTTTAACTTAATTGGCAGATCAGGCAACCTCCCTATATTAAGCACCTGTGGTCAACACCACGTTGCCTGATCTCGGAGTCTCATTCCCCATGAGCCTCTGAAGGTGTTCCTGTGTTTCCTTGTTTATTCAGCCCTGCTGATTCCTGTGGTTTCCAAACCACTTCTACCTCTGTGGTTTCCAAACCACTTCTACTACTGTGGTTCCCATACCACTTCTACCATCTACTGTATCATCGTGACTGTGAGCTGATTCCTATCCGCTGCCTCCGTGCACTACAGTCTTCTAATCACTTCAACTCTACCATTTATCATTGGGACTGTTAGCTGATGCCTATCCGCTGCCTCCGTGCACTACAGGCTTCAACCACATCCACTCACCTGTTCATGATTGTGACTGCCAGCTGATTCCTATCCGCTGCCTCCGTGCACTACAGGCTTCAACCTGCAACTCGTCTGTGTTTCATCATCGTGACTGTTTGGCTGATTCCTATCCGCTGCCTCCGTGCACTACAGTCTTCAACCTGCAACTCGTCTGTGTTTCATCATCGTGACTGCTAGCTGATTCCTATCCGCTGCCTCTGTGCGCTTCAGTCTTCAGTCCTCGTCAACTCTACCGTGTTTCCTTGAGTTTGCTGCCACTATTGCTACCCGCTACTCTCCGTGATCATCTGTTCCAGTTCAACTCTGCTCCGGGGTCCCATCGTTACTGCACCTGCTGGTTGCTATTGGTTACCTCCGTGTTCCCGCAGAGACCCGCTGCTGTGACTTCTCAGCGCTACTCATCCATCTACTGCTGATCCGCTCTCCACGCCTTCCTGTGTTCCCTGCTGGTCTACCTACCTGTGCGCTGCACCTGCTAGACCCCCGCTTCACCCATCCAGGGACTTGTATCCTGCTGGCCTCCTGCCCTTCAGGTATCTCTGCACTCCTGTCTGACTGCCCTCTCCTGAACCACGGTATGCATACTTCCCATTGACTGTGCTGTGTATTGCATACCTTGCTGGACTGTGTTGGTTCTCCTCTGGAGTGTACTATCCGCTGAGTCTATTGCCATCATTGACTGTGTTGGTTCTCCTCTGGAGTGTACTATCTGCTGACTCTACTGCCATCATTGACTGTGTTATCTCATGCTGGATTTCTTCAAGAGACTTTCTATATTGGCAGTGTTGTTCAGTCATTTATACATTTATATTGTGCATATTACTGTGGATCAAAGTCAAGGTGCCCGTGTATATATTGTGTTGCAGTCTCTCCCCGTGCACCTCCTCACATATATATTCAGTGGTACAACTTGCTAGTGGCAGACCACTGACTCCTGTTTACAGTTTCACCTGTTCCAGTATCCTCTCACATAGCAGTGGTACAACTTGCTAACGCAGACCACTGACTCCCCGGATACCTCCACTTGGATTCCATTCCTTCACTCAGACAGCGGTACAACTTGCTATCCGCAGACCGCTGACTCTCATCACCTCCTCGTTTCTGTTGGACATTCCTCCTCACTATAGCAGTGGTACAACTTGCTACCGCAGACCACTGACTACCTTCACGTGTCCTTTGTCCATACAGTTCCTCGTGTATTACTACCTCCATATTGCCAGTGCTGCTAGTCATAGACTTTCCTGAGCATCTCATCATCTGCTATTTCCTGTTCCGTGATCACCCTGCTACCAGAGTACCATATTACCACCTATACTGCTCTGGTAAGCCTATCACCTGGTGATCCCTGGGTAAAGACTCCTAGTGCCCGTGACATACTGATTCCCATGAGTTTACACATATTTTGGAAGACATCACCAGTAAAATGGGTACCCCTATCACTTTCAATGATTCTAGGGATACCGAACCTACACACAAAGTCTTGTACGATTTTCTTTGCAGTGAACACAGCAGTATTAGTGGCTGCCGGATATGCTTCTACCCAACCGGAAAACACATCAATACACACTAACACATACTTTAGATTCCTGCACGGTGGTAATTGGATATAGTCAATTTGTATTACCTGAAAAGGTCCGTCTGTAGGAGGGATGTGGGATGGCTCAGTTGGAATAGTTTTCCCAACATTTTTCCTCAAACAAGTAAGACATGACATTGCTTTCTTACCAGCTTGAGAGGAAAATCCGGGAGCACACCAGTATGCTCTCACCAGTTTGCACATACCTTCTTTACCCAGGTGAGTCAGGCCGTGTGCTGCTTCAGCCAGGCTTGGATAGTATGTTCGGGGAGCTACAGGCTTACCTTGTCCATCCCTCCAGAGTCCTGAGGACTCTTGACCACATCCCTTCGCCTTCCAGACCGCCTTCTCCTGCAGGGAACACAAATCTTGCATTTCAATTAATTTCTGCGTGTCTAATGTCTGAAAAACCATCATAGTCTCGGTCGATACAGTCATAGGTTGCCCTGCTGCCCATTTAGCAGCTTCGTCTGCCCTGTTGTTGCCCAATGACACTGGGTCTTCTTCAAATGTATGGGCTTTGCACTTTATGACGGCTACTGTTCTGGGTAACTGTATCGCTGTCAGAAGTCCTTTTATGTGTTGTGAGTGTGCCACTGGTGTACCTGCTGCTGTCGTAAAGTTTCTAAGACGCCAAAGGGCCCCAAAATCGTGCACTACCCCGAAGGCGTACCTAGAGTCAGTATATATATTGGCTGATTTACCCTCTGCCAGTTCACACGCTCTCTTTAGTGCTACTAGTTCCGCCACCTGGGCTGAGTGAGGTGGACCAAGGGGTTCAGCTTCTACCACATCCTGATCGTCTACAACAGCGTAACCAGTACATAGCTCTCCTGTCTCTGTCTGTCTATGGCAACTTCCGTCTGTATAAAACGTAAAATCTACATTTTCTAAGGGGGTGTCACGTATGTCGGGCCTTGCAGTAAAGGTCTGATTCAGGTGTTCCATACAGTCATGCGTGTCAGTATTCTTGCCTAACTCATCATCAACCAGGGTCTCCTCACCTCCCACCCTTTGTGTCTCTTGAGACACATACGGAAGGTATGTAGCTGGATTTAGGGTGCTACATCGTTTGATGGTGATGTTTGAGGGTGCCATCAGGGCTAGTTCCCACTTTGTGAATCTAGCTGAAGAAACATGTCTGGTTTGGGCTGAATTTAACAGAGCTGATACAGCATGGGGTGTATAGATGGTTGAATTATGTCCTAATACTACATCCTCGCTCTTACTTACTAGAAGGGCCGTTGCTGCTACACTTCTGAGACATGTTGGGAGTGACCTTGCCACATTGTCTAATTGTGCACTGTAGTATGCTACCGGTCTGCTAGCGTCACCATGTTTCTGTGTGAGGACACCTGCTGCACAGCCATCAGCTTCTGTACAAAATAGCTCAAAAGGCTTTTCATAATCAGGTATTCCCAATGCAGGTGCTCTTGTCAGACTATCTTTAAGATTAAAGAACGCTTGCTCCGACTCTTCTGTGTGTACGACACGTTCTGGTTTTGAGGAAGAGACTAGCTCCTGCAATGGTAATGCCAGAATAGAAAAACCTGGGATCCAGGACCTACAGTATCCACACATCCCCAAGAAAGTACGAATCTGCTTCTGGCTCTGCGGCAGGGTCATGTGTTGTATGGCCTCAATTCTGTCGGTTGTCAGGTGTCTTAGCCCCTTAGTGAGGCAGTGTCCTAAGTATTTGACCTTAGTCTGACATGGCTGTAATTTATCCTTTGCCACCTTGTGCCCTGTTTGTGAAAGATGAAGCAACAACAATTTAGTATCATGTAAACATGACATAAAAGAATCAGAGCACAACAACAAATCGTCCACATATTGAATTAGAACAGACCCATTGTGGGGTTGAAAGGATTGCAAACAGTCATGTAAGGCTTGGGAGAAAATACTGGGGCTGTCAATGAACCCCTGGGGTAGTCTGGTCCATGTGTATTGCACTCCCCTGTAGGAGAATGCAAAAAGGTATTGGCAGTCAGGGTGAAGAGGGACTGAGAAGAAAGCAGAACATAGATCAATGACAGTAAAATGACTGGCAGACGGTGGAATCTGCATGAGGATGACAGCTGGATTCGGCACTACAGGGAATTGGCTCTCAACAACTTTGTTAATTCCCCTTAAGTCCTGGACTAATCTATAGCCCCTCCCCCCATTCTTCTTCACAGGGAAAATGGGACTATTTGCTGTACTGGCTGTACGAATTAAAATCCCTTGTTGTAACAGCCTCTCAATAACAGGATATACCCCTAGTTCCACCTCCGGTTTTAATGGATACTGTGGGATTTTTGGAGCTATCCTACCACTTTTTAGATTGACCATGACAGGGGCTACGTTTGCCATCAGTCCAGTGTCCTGTCCATCTCTGGTCCATAGGGAACCTGGTATTTCCAGCAACATCCCCTTTACTTGAGATGGACTTTGTTCTATAACAGGAGAGTGTAACATTAACCTTTGAGGGGTGTCCAATATGTCCTGTACCTCATGTGCAACCTTCTCTGGTATATCTAGGAACACACCATCTGAAGTACAGTATATGACACATCCCATTTTACATAACAAGTCTCTCCCTAGCAAGTTAGTAGGAGCCGCTGCAGCCAAGAGAAAAGAATGCTTAGTATGCAGAGGCCCGATAGTAACTTCGGCGGGTTTAGTTAGAGGATAATGTAACACTTTTCCCGTTACCCCCATAGCTGGAATAGTTTTACTGGTCACCTGTAGATTGAAAGGAGACGTTATCACAGATCGGGCCGCCCCTGTATCTACAAGAAAAGTTTGTTTCCTGCCAGCTATGTCAACCATCATTGTTGGTTCCTCACTCTGACTCTCAGTTAACCTCACTGGCTGTAGACTACAGGTATGACCTGACCCCTAGCGCTGACTATTGATTTCCCGCGCAGCATTTGCTGCCGTAATATGCGCGGGTAGATGTGAGTCTTCTAGTCTATGTGAATCCTTTCTTGGAGGATATCTATGTGACCCACCCCTATGTGTATTGAGTCTTTCTTTATTACACTCTCTAGCGTAATGTCCTTCCTCGTTACAGTTGAAACACCTGATCACTTTAGGTTTCCTGTTATATGGGTTGTATGCTGGTGGTCGTGTGTGCACCCCTTCTAGAGCCTGTATACTTACCGTCATTAACTTATCACTTTCATCATGCTCCACAGCAGACTCCCTAAGGAAGTCTACCGTGACGCCTCTCCAATTAGGTAATGTGGTTTGTACTCTCGTCTTTAAATTTTCCCTAAGGCCATCCATCAGTACCCCTACAGCTACCTCTCTGTGATGTGGGTCCTCACTTATGTTGGATATTCCAGTAAATTGTGCGATTGCTGTTATAGCTCTAGCAAAGTAATCTGAGGCAGTTTCACTATCCTTTTGTTTAATGGTGAAAATCTTACTCCAATTTACTACTACTGGAAAACAGATGGCTAAGTGTTTGACAATTTGTTCTATATTCCGTTGGTTAATCTCATCAGTCAAGGTGTCATCTTCCTCCAACAAACAATCTCCAATAAATTTTTGTATGTTAGTATTGGGAGGAAGACACGCCCTCAACACTACCCGCCAATCCTTACTGGTTGGTTCGTGAGCATTCCCTAAGTCTTTAACAAATTTCTGACATTTAGCTAACTCTTTTCTAGGATCTGGGAATTCAGTCATAATGGAACGTAATTCTGATCTAGTCCAGGGACAATGCATTGTAACATTTCTTAAAGGAACTACACCATCCTTATCCGGTTTCCCATTGGGAACTGATATTGTGCGGACCGGGAACACACCCTCTGGTACACTAACTTCAGGGGACGCTACAGGATTTACAGGCCCTAGATTTAGAACACTTTCACTCCTAGTGATCACGCTACTCTCACCTATCTCAGCCATTTTCTCATACTTGCGCTGAGCCTCTAGTACATTAACAGCATGGGCAATGGCCGAAATCACAGTGGGTTCATCTTCGTTTTCAGATACACTTGATTGAAACTGATTTAAAACAGGGTACAACTTAGTAATTTTTCTATTTTCAGTTTTAACAACGGCTGTACTTACCCCTCCCGCCACATAAGGTGGCGGGGGCGCGCTTGCGCTGAGTTCGCCACGCTTCTCAACGGTTACATCCGCCTTGCGCGCGCTTTTCACCACGCCTATTTCCGGTTTGCATTCGCTGCTCTGCCACGTGTTACCTTCCATTTGCCACAATTTTAAACAATCATTATGTCTATTTCTCTTTTTCGTTGACTTGATCAACCATATTTTATCTTTTACAGTATTCAGTACCTCTGCATTAAAACTCCCTATTGTTGGGAAAGGCCTATCACAGTCTTTGGTCATCCCGACCCACGTGTCACAATACACAGTTGCATATGCACCATATTTCTTACACATGAGAAACCTCGCTGAACCAATAGGGCCTTCCTTAGGCAGTACACTGACCATCTCTAGCGTATGCTTAGCACCCATGTTGAACAATATACCTTCTACCCGGAACACAGACACACCGCAATGCTCTGTTCCTTCCGGCCAAATGTGAAATACAGACACACCTCAATGCTCTGTTCTTTCCACCTAATAATTTCAACTCTGTTGCTATACTCACCGCTAGAGATCTATAATCCTCGGTGAACGTATTTCCTTTAGCCGCGCTCACTCGCTTTTCTCGCCCCTGGCGAGGGTCCCTAATACAGAAATATCACTGTGGGCCCCAAGGGCTATCAGCTCCTCGATACCCTGGCTCAACCACAAAAATCTGCTGAGTTTATTATCGCTGGGAGCGCAAAGTCGATACAATCAACCTGCCTTTCCAGTATAATTCCTCCTAGCTGCTTCACCAATTTGCACTAACGGTGCGACCGGATCGCACTGCCTACCAATACTAATTATTAGCAAACCTTGCGATCTATTGGTAGCGCTTTGCGAAAACCCAGTTTTCGCATTCGGTATACCTGCCCTGTATACCGTCCTTCAGTTGGGCAATCCGCCTCGTCAGACAGCAACTGAGCACCTCAACAATAAAACAGTGTATCTACGTTACAACATCACACACTATACACCTTTTCTGCGCAGAAAATCAAAAGTTCCCAACAATAGTAATAATGTCTCAGAGGCTTTCACAAGTAATTATACTATGCATGTATAATAACTATCAAAACGATTGTTTAACCACGTGGCAAGTTTACCGGAAGTTCGCGTACGCACAGCAGGAAGTACACATACGCTAAACAATGCAATACAGTTAAAACGCACAATGACAGAAAAAATAAACAGTTTTCTCTTTTGTCCCTAGGTTCTAGTTAGCGTGCCTTAGATAATGCAAAAAGGACATTCGGTTTCGCAACACAGAGTAAAATTCAGGTTTTGAACACCATGCGTTCTTACCCGTTTATGACGCGTCTCCACCCTTTGTTGAGGAACCGAAATCCGTTGGTCTTGCGTATCATCGGCAACGAAACCTCCAAAGCTCACGAGCCCCCAATTGTTATGTGCGTATTGTCGCTAACCAATAACGATTGTCGAACCTCGATTTGTGTTTCCAAAGCACAAAGATTTATTTGCAATAAGTGGAAAAATATGCTCAAGCGAAGTAATAGTAAATACAGCCGTTACTTATCGCAGGCGCTCTGGATCCAGTGCAGTCATTCAATCCTGAAGTCTGGGGACAAAAAGTCTGCACTCTGGATCACAAGCTGCTGCTTATATACACAATCAAATATAGTAATACAATGAAGATGGTATAGCTTGCATCTATTGGTCCGGGTCTCAGGAATGTCCAAAGGGTTGTCAATCATTGGCTGGTTCATCCTAAGGAATCCAAAGGAGGGGGTCATCTCTGCAGGGGGTATGCTCTGCTCTTCCCGCCAGAATTCCTTAGTTTTAAGTAGTTCATAATTCCCTATCATTCATAACTTGCGTATGCACTCTGCGATTCCCTCGCAGAGTGCACCAAACAGTAGGATATGTAACAAGGTTCATTATGATACCACTCATGATGTTATTCCTTTAACCCGTTCTGTGTATTTCACTAATATGCATGTAACTCTGATATAACATATAAATACTACTATATTTCGACATAACTGACTATGTGTTGCAACTACCATTAATGTGTACTATTTTATAAGTATGCGTGTTTGTGCGAATGTATGGTAAAAGACAGATTACTGTTGCTACCACGTGTAGTGGATGCGTACGCCCTTTCACGCCGTAGCGTGCCCTTGTACGTCATAGCGTACCGTACGCATCTTTTCAGACAAAGACAACCAAGTTTGCTAGACTTTAATTAAAATGACTTTATCCAATTTGCTGACTTCGACAATAGTAAACCGGGCAAGCCCATACATTTTATAGTTGTGCTCAGTACTAACCCTACAGGGCTTGATTCATTAAGGAAAGTAAGGCAAAAACAATGAGTAAGTTTTCTCCTGGACAAAACCATGTCACAATGCAAGGGGTGCAAATTAGTTTTATGTTTTGCACATAAGTTAAATACTGGCTGTTTTTTCATGTAGCACACAAATATCAACTTTAAATCTCAGTGTACAAATAAGCTATCAAGTATTTGTGTGCTACATGAAAAAACAGATAGTATATATCTTATGTGCAAAATAATAACCTATCTGTTTTTTCATGTAGCACACAAATACTTATTTGTACACTGAGATTTAAAGTTGATATTTGTGTGCTACATGAAAAAACAGCCAGTATTTAACTTATGTGCAAAACATAAAACTAATTTGCACGCCTTGCATTGTAACATGGTTTTGGCCAGGAGAAAACTTACTCAATTTTTTACTTAACTTTCCTTAATGAATCAGACCCTATACCTGTATATTGAGAACTTGACATTGTGCAGTGTAGGGCCTTACAAGTGCCCATACCAAATTAGTTTTTTTGTTGTTGTTTTTTTAACAATTATATTGCACTTCTTACTACCTTTCATAATATGCTATGTCTATTGCATTCTGTACACACCTCTGCTTGATCTCAGTGACTGTGCGGTGGATAGGGGCACTGCGTTACCCTCCCCTGTAATTTCCTCCCAGGTTCTGAAGTTGACCCCAGATGATAGCTGCCTGGAGGCGTTCGGCAGCTTCTCCACCAAATCAAAAACTAGTATCTCAACTTCAGCTTAGCTGAAGTTAGGTTGTCTCTTTTTCTTGGAGAGAAGACTGGGTCCTGGGGCTAATTGTCCTTTTGGACATTATTATCACCAATCCACATTGGCGTGACATCGTTATTACATTGACAAGGACAGTACTTACCAAAGTAATTTAATTTTCATGAAATTATTTTTATCTTTAAAATATGTAAAATAGGGCCAAATCCTAGAAGTATTTTCAATGTTGTATTTAAACTAATGTGTAATTGTTATAAGTCCCCCCCACCTCAAACGAAAGTAAAAGTGCTATGTAATTGTTATCTAAGCTATGTAACCTACAAAAAAAATGGACAATATGAACAGTGTACTAAAAAGGTTAAAATTGACATGAGTATGGATTTCAGCTTTGTTTTTATTACATATATTGGTTGATAATCCAAGAGAAATCTTTACACATGTTACATTTTGGTTAAATGTATTTAAACAAACTAAAAGACAACCAATGCATGTTTTTCTTATCTGTTTCAATTTGTGTTAGAAAGAGGGTGGGAGAGGGTCACAGGGCAGTTACTTAAATAGCAGATTGCAAAGGCCCAGGGCGAATAGGGAACACAAGAAGAGGCCCAAGAGGAAATAGGCCTGGAGGAACAGGAACTGCGTAAGGAGATCCAAGAAGAGTCGGGTCTGGGGGAGGCTCAAAAAGGGATGTGCCTGAGGAGGAGGCCAGAAGAGGAGACAATGCCCATGGAGGTCACCAGCCCATTGAGGGATAATCCAGATGATGGTCAATAATGTAACATCTTATCTTGGCTGAATAAGACGTTTGCTATTGTAGTCATGACACTGTAGGCCTTATGAGTCAGTGTTGACCAAGCAAAGTGGTTGTGGACAGTAGGTATCACTTCAGATTGTATAGGTGTTTTTGAATTTATGGAGCTTTCTTATGTTATGATTGAACAAAAGTGCAATATCGTGGCATTCTCTATACCAAATCTGTCCATGTAGTGTAAGCCAGAGGTTTCATTCTGGCCACTGTAATGCAAACTGCTCTATAAAGTAGAATTATGTATATTTTTTGCTTTTCTGCATAAGCCTATAAATTAAGATTTCAAAATACAAGAGAGGGTCACAGGGCAGTTACTTTTTATTGTTCAATAAATTAAACAATAAATACAAAATTTACTAAAAAGTGAAGCTTTACTCTGTATTTAGAGCTTGTTTAATGACTGAAAATAAATTACTATTGTAACACTTATATATTCCCTTTTCTCATCTACAGATTCTGAACACAAGGAAAGTTTCTTTTAAAATGGAGATGGCCCAGGCCTACCTGGATGGTACCTACTGTTAGATGGGTTTTATATGGATGTGCCTCGCCAACTCATGCACTATGTACTAATAAAACTTGTATTAAAACTATTTTTTTTAAAAAAACAAAAAAGTAAAATAGTAAAATATTTAAGTAACAAAAAAAAATATTCTTATTAAAAGTGAAGCATCAATCTCTTTATTTCACTGAACATAATTTGGATGAATGCATTGTTATTATTATTATTATTATTATTATTATTATTATTAAACAGCGTGATTAATCTGAGCTATTAGTGTTACAGTGACAGTTCAGTATACATATACGTAATAAGGTGTTAATAGAGAAGGTCCGTAAATACATATATTTGAACCATTAATACATATCTATCATACACATAAGTTAGTAATAATCATGTAATAAATAAACACAAACTGTTTCTAATGGGGATGTGGCAGTACACCATAGATACACAGGGCCTAATTTATCTCCGGATGCAAATTGGGTGTAATTTTTCTTTAAAAAGAGCATACAACTTTTGCGTATTTCTGCCCAAATTCAAATCAAAGTGTTTTTTAGGATACATTACGATTTGCATAGGGTTGAAGATGCACTGTGTATAAATAGTGCATACCTCCATAAGCGTAGACACATATAGGCTTAAGTATTTTTTATGAGCATGTGCGCTGTTTACTGCATGCATATTTATAATGAATCCACATGAGAACACACATAACTTTTATATGATCATAAGTTAAAATAACAACTAGTAACAATACAATAACAAATAAAATAAATGAACTATAATGTTTTCAATATAATCCATATATAATTTAAACAAATATATTTTATAAATTATTTTAAAATAAGTAACTAAATAAATAACTTCAATAAATACAGTTCTGTGGTAGATACTGAGATATATACATGAAATGTTGTAAACATAGACAATTCCGTGTCGGCCATCAGTATCATCTGCCATTTAAACGGTGGTAATCATTTTTACGATTATCACCATTCCGACACCCGTCATGCCTCCAAAAAAACCCTGAAAGAATAGAAAATCAACTTGAAAATAATTAGACTTACCTTGAAGACAACGCTGGAGATCCCTGAAGACAGCAGCATAATGACAGGAAGGCTTTCCGATTGAAGAACTGACCGCCCCTGCTGCCTGACGTCATAGCGACGTCTGTCAAGCTAAATTTAAAGCGGCAATGTTCGGTTAAGTGTTTAACCACTTAACCTTAGGGGACCCCACATTGCCGGCATGACAGGTGTCGGAATGGTGATAATCGTAAAAACGATTACCACCGTTTAAATGACGGATGATAGTGATGGCCGACACGGAATTGACAGGTGTCGGAATTACCAGCATAGTTTTATCGTACCCCACCCCATTTAAACTGGCCCTGTAGCAGGTGTAAAGATATGCCTGGTAACAAGCGTACTGAGGCTAAACAAAGGATTTGAATTAGCAGCATCTGTGTCAACATGCCCTTACTCTACATGGCCTACATTAGTCCTTCCCTTCCCTTCACTGTTCCACCCCTTAAGTAAAAATGGGTTGCAAGTGTCAGATGCGTGCAGATATAAACAAAAACGCAATTGCACTCATTGGCGTAACGACCATTTCTGAGTATGCGCAGTCCCGCCCCTCAGGCCCACAGTGTTCATGTAACATTGCTATATTCATGTAGAATATGATGTAAGGGGCTCATTGTTAGTTGTGTTTAATTATGTCTGTGCAAATTCAGAAAAATAATATACAGGATGGCAGATTAAATCCATTCTGTCACACTTTGTACATATTTTACAATATTTATTGATAATAGTTTAAAAGGAAGTTAATTTACAACAATGCTACTAGTGGCATTTAATTTCATTTATTTCATTTATAGCCTTGATCTTGAAACCCATGAAAACAACTCTGACCTCTGTATTATTTTTTGCTTGTTTCTTCGTTATCAGTCAAGCAAGAGAAAAAGTCTAACATGTTATTTCTTCACATACATAACTAAAGGCCACACAAGACTGCTGCCAGACTTTGTAAGGTAATTAAGGTACCATTGTCAAGATAAATGTACTGCCCTCTCACAGGTGACTGCTTGCAGTCTGCCTGTGTGTTGTATTATTGAGGTACAGTCTCATGAAAAAACATGTGTAGGAAGTTTCATACAAACAGAGGAAACAGAGAGGCCTTTCTGAGGAAAACTTAGGAACGGAGCTTTGATGGCTGTTCACGATAAAAACCTGGGAAAATAAAAATTCATATTGTTGCCCCTGAAATGTTATGTGTACATCTGAACTGTTGTTCATATATCAATTGTTTCAAAAGAACGCCCACTGTCCATTCTCTTAGGTTTGTGTTTATTTTGCAGGTTAGGTACTAGCTATTCAGCGGTGCCATATTTTCCCTGTGGTAAAATAATACGTTTCTCTCATTCTGTAGACACGGAAAGCCAGAAAAGATTGAATCTTGCCAATGTTTTTATTTTGTATTACAGAGAACGAACGTAATGTGCATAAATCAACATTTTAAGCCTACAGATTTAATGAAAAGGTCAGTGTATGAAAAATAGGATTAGGATCATACAGTGAATTTATTTTCAATATGCAGACGTTATTTTTCTTTTATACACATTGGACATCAGTTATGAAAACACAGGTGACCTGAGTTATTAAGGAGAGCAAGGCAAAAAAAAAGGAGTAAAATTAAACCTGGACAAACCATGTTACAATGCAAGGGGTGCAAATTAGTTTATTATTTTGCATGTAAGGAAAATACTGGGTGCTTTTTCAAGTAGCACTCAAATACTTGATAGCTTTATTTTTACACTGAAATTTAAAGTTGATCTAGGACATGCCCTATCCCAACTATAAATCTGTTCTCACATTTTAAATGTACCTCCCGCTCCAATGCTACATGGTTTTGCCAAGGTGCAAAGTTACTATTTTTTTTTTGCTTTGCTCTCCTTAAGGACTCAGGCCTAGGATGTGCAGCTTAGAACTAGAGATGAGCGATTCGGATTCTAATGAATACATATATAGGTAGATAGATAGATAGATAGATAGTCATATATATACAAGTTAACCCGTGCATGATACTCATGCATTCTAGTCAAATCAAGCTACTTAAGGTCTTAAAAAGGTTCTTGCCATGCATTTGGGCCATAGCCCAGGCCTCCTCAGGGGAAGAGCGTTACTTCCCGACGCAAGCGCCCTTTTTAATGTGTGTTCATGAGGTAAAATTACCTCATGAAAATGAGTTTGAACCCTCAACTCGTAAATTTAGCCTTTACTACCCCTCCCACGGGGGGAAGGGGGGATGATGGAAGTTAACTGACTTCACTATTCTAATGTTTTTGTCAAATAATGTCAGTATACCAAATTTCAGGTCAATTGGTTGAGCCCTTTCTGAGAAAATAGTTTTTTCCACACACACACACACACACTAACACACGCCGCTACACATGTGTGTTCAAGAGGTAAAATTACCTCACAAAAATGAGTTTGAGCCCTCAACTCGTAAATTTAGCCTTTACTACCCCTCCCACGGGGGGAAGGGCGGATGATGGAAGTTAACTGATTTCACTATTCTAATTTTTTTGTCAAATAATGTCAGTATACCAAATTTCAGGTCAATTGGATGAGCCCTTTCTGAGAAAATAGTTTTTTCCACACACACACACACACACACTAACACACGCCGCTAGGCTTTTACTTTTATATATAAGATAATGCTAAGAATTTAGTAGGTCAGTGTATAACTCCGCCCAGCAGGTGGCGCTGCAGCTTGTTGTTTTTTTTTCACACACAGACTAACACACGCCGCTAGGCTTATATATATTAGATATTGCACCCTCCAGCTGTCAATTTGTGTTAGAAAGAAGGTGGGAGAGGGTCCATCTGCAGAGATGACAGGTTACCACTGGAATGGCGACAGAACACTAGAATGTGTCAGCACTGCAGACAGCAGATTAAACAGGAATGGGGTAGACTGATTACCACTGGGATGGTGGCAGTAAACACTTAGCAATTGTTGGTTCAGTAGTCAACAAGATTCACTGGAATGGAGGTGAAGCGCTGTAGTAGAGTGTCAGCTCTGCGGACGACTGGTTACCACTGGAATGGTGGCAGAAACACTTAGGAAGTGTTGGTTAGGTAGTCAGCAGATTTCACTGAAAAGAAGGTGTTTGCGCTGGAGTAGAGTGTCAGCTCTGCGGACAAGCACGAATCAGGGAGCCACGTCTAGTACCAAGAAGGTAACACAAAGAACAGGCACTGATGATTAAGAGGAAGTGCCTTTTAAATCTTGGAGCCAAAATTCTAGCCAATAGGAGAGGGACAGAACAGAATAATGGAACGAGTCTGGTGCCCAGCCCGGAGCGAGTGGTCGGCAGGAGCAAGTAAGAGTGCCGGGGATCGGGTGTATAGCCTGTTTGCCCGGCATTTGACTGTATCTACCCCCTTTAAAGGTGGGCACTGATTCAAAGGGAACTTCTTATGAAACTTTTCCAACAACCGCAGTGCGTGAATGTCGGAGGCCAGCACCCATGACCGCTCTTCGGGACTGAAGCCCTTCCAATGCACTAGATACTTCAGGTCACCTTTATAATACTTGTAATCCAGAATTTTTCTGAGTTCAAACTCCTCCTCCTGATGAACACTAGTAACGGTGGAAGATGCTACTGATGAGAAATGATCAATCTTTAACAGTTTCAACGGGGAAACATGGAAAGAATTAAAAATATGAAGGGAAGTAGGTAACCGCAACTTGACAGAAGCAGGATTAATGACTCAAGAAATACTGTATAGGCCAATGAACCACTAAGCGAGTTACATACAAGGAATCTTGAGACGTATGTTTTTGGTGGAGAGCCATACCCTATCTCCGTCTTTAAAGGTAGGGAGTACTCGCCGTTTCTTATTCGCGGATAGTTTGTAGCGACTAGAGCACTTCTTAAGGCAAGATCTTACTTGGGTCCAGATGGAGAGAAATTTGCGGTGTAAAGCATCGGCAGCAGGGACCTGAGTGAGTGGGAGTTTTGTGAATTTTGGAAGAGGAGGATGATGTCCATAGACCACCAAAAAAGAAGAAGTAGAGGTAGATTCATGGAAAGCGTTATTATGGGCGAATTCCGCCCACGGTAGAAGGTCCATCCAATTGTCTTGATTGGCAGAAGAGAACTTCCTGAGGTAAGACTCTAGTTCCTGGTTCACCCGTTCGGTCTGCCCGTTGGATTGAGGATGGTAAGTGGAGGAGAAATTCAATTGGATTCCCAGCATCTTGCAGAGAGATACAAATTGAACGCCCTGGTCTGAGACTATTTCGGCTGGACAGCCATGCAGACGGAATATCTCTTTGACAAAGTGGGATGCTAACACTGGAGAAGATGGTAGACCAAGCCATTTTAGAAAACCGGTCCACCATGACGGTACGGTTCTTGCTAGGGGGTAGGTCAGTAATAATGTCCATACTGATATGGGTCCACGGTTCCTGTGGTATGGGTAATGGAAGTAATTGGCCGACGGGAGGCTGATGCGTAGACTTGAGTTGTGTGTAAACGCTACAGGAGGAGACGAAATCCCTAACATCAGAGTGAAAGCTTGGCCACCAATAATTTCTAGATATAAATTCGGTGGTCTTGTGAATCCCAGAGTGACCGGAGAAGAGAGTAGAATGGAAGTGTTTTAAGAGCTTTCGGCGGAGACCAGAGGAAAGAAAGGTCTTCCCAGGTGGAGGAACAGGAGATCTGAGCCATTTGGTAAACACAAAACATTTGGGGTCCAAGATAGGACAAGAAGAGCTATCATCCGCACGCATGTGTGAAGGAAATGCACGGGATAGAGCGTCGGCTCTCTTATTTTGGTTCCCGGGTTTAAAAGTTATGCGGAGATCAAAGTGGGGGAAAAAAAGTAACCAACGTGCTTGTCTGGGATTCAGGCACTGTGCTGTTTGGAGATACAGAAGGTTCTTATGGTCGGTAAAAAATGGTAACTGGGTGTCGTGCCCCTTCTAGAAGATAATGCCATTCAGTTAGAGAAGCCTTGATAGCCAGCAACTCTTTATCCTCAATGATATAGTTTTTTTTCCGCAGGGAGGAACTGTCACTCACCAGACTGTGAGTGCTTCTTCCCGTATGTTTAGGAACCGTGGCCGTCCACCATCCTGAGGGTCTGCGCATGTGCAGCCCTTTCAAACCTTCAGTATCTGTTCCTTTTAGTTAATTGGCTGATCAGGCAACACTCCCTATTTAAAGCACCTGCTGTCTATACCTCGTTGCCTGATCTTGGAGTCTCATTCCCCATGAGCCTCTGAAGGTGTTCCTGTGTTTCCTCGTGTATTCAGCCCTGCTGATTCCTATGGTTTCCAGACCACTTCAACTCCCTTGTGGTTTCCAGACCACTTCAACTCTCCTGTGGTTTCCAGACCACTTCTACTCTCCTGTGTTTCATCGTGTCTACTCCAGCTGATTCCTATCCGCTGCCTCCGTGCACTACAGTTATCAGCTCACTTCAACTCTCCTGTGTTTCATCGTGTCTACTCCAGCTGATTCCTATCCGCTGCCTCCGTGCACTACAGTTATCAGCTCACTTCAACTCTCCTGTGTTTCATCGAGACTGCACCAGCTGATTCCTATCCGCTGCCTCCGTGCACTACAGTTATCAGCTCATTTCAACTCTCCCGTGTTTCATCGAGACTGCACCAGCTGATTCCTATCCGCTGTCTCCATGTTCAACAGTTCCAGCTTACCTCTACTCTCTCGTGTTTCATCGTGACTGCACCTGCTGATTCCTATCCGCTACCTCCGTTTATCTGCAGTGTCTTGCTTATCGCTACTCTCCAGTACTCCTCGTGTCTGCAGCCAGCTGATCCGCTCTCCGTGCTTCTACAGTGTTCCTGCCTGTGTCAGCTCGCCTGTCTGCATTGGATCAACGCTCCGCTGCTGTCTTCTCTGCCATACCTCTTCTACTCTTCAGAGATCTCCAGCCGACCAGTCCTATATACTACTGCTTCCTGAGTATTGTTTCCATCGTTGCTGGTCTACCTACCTGTGCGCTGTACCTACTTGGATTCCGCTTCCATTTCCCTGGGACTTCGCATCCTGCCGGCCTCCTGCCGCTCAGGTATCCCTGCACTCCTTTCTGACAGCCTGCTCTTCTGAACCACGGTATGCATACTTATCATTGACTGTGCTCGTGTATTGCATACCTTGCTGGACTGAGTTATTCTTCTCTGGAGTTGCCTATCCACTGAGACTATTGCCATCATTTGACTGTGTTACCTTGTAGTCTGGATAGTTCCCGTGACTTTGTATATTTATGCAGTGCTGCTCAGTTATTGATACCTTGTGCATATCACCGTGGGATCAAGTTCAGTGTGCCCGTGTATACTCTGTATTACATTTATCTCCCTGTGCTCCTCCTCACATATATTTCTGTGGTACAACTTGCTAGAGGCAGACCACTGATTCCTGTTCCCTGTGTCACCTGTTTCCAGTATCCTTCCACATAGCAGTGGTACAACTTGCTAACGCAGACCACTGACTCTCCGGATACCTCCACCTAGGATTCCATTCCTTCACCTAGACAGCGGTACAACTTGCTTAACGCAGACCGCTGACTCTCATCACCTCCTCGTTATTTCTGGACATTCCTCCTCACTATAGCAGTGGTACAACTTGCTATCCGCAGACCACTGACTACCCTCACGTTTCCTTTGTCCATTCAGTTCCTCGTGTACTATTACCTATATATTACCAGTGCTGCTAGTCATAGACTTTCCTCGAGCATTCTCTACCATCTGCTGTCTCCTGTTCCGTGATCACCCCGCTACCAGAGTACCATATTACCACCTATATTGCTCTGGTAAGTCCATCACCTGGTGATCCCTGGGTAAAGACTCCTAGTGCCCGTGACAGGAACTTCCTGGAGTAGAACGCACAGGGATGAAACTGACCTCAAGGTGACTTCTGAGAGAGGACTGCTCCTCTGCCGATGTATCCTAGGAAAGGCATTTGATGGAGTTCAAAGGAGCACTTCTCTAGTTTACAGAACAGTTAGTTACGACATAACCTGGAGAGGACCTCTGCCCCGTGAAGACAGTGAGAGGAGATATCTTGAGAGAAGATTAGAATGTCATCTAAATACACGACAACACATACATAGAGAAGGTCTCTGAATATTTAATTGACAAAACTTTGAAATACAGCGGGTGCATTGCACAGACCAAATGGCATTACAAGATATTCGTAATGACCGCCACGTGTATTAAAGGCCATGTTCCACTCGTCTCCAGCTTTGATCCTGATGAGGTTATAGGCTCCTCGTAGGTCTAATTTAGTAAAGATCTGAGCCCCTTTAATACAGTCAAAAAGCTCAGTGATGAGCGGAATGGGGTAAGGATTTTTGATAGTTATGGTGTTGAGTCCCCGGTAAACAATACACGGCCTCAAGGACCCATCTTTTGTTTTCACAAAGAAAAATCCTGCACTGGCCGGCAAAGAGGAAGCTCTGATAAAGCCACGTTGAAGATTCTCCTTGATATACTCGGACATAGACCTTGTCTCGGGTAGCGATAGAGGGTATACCCGGCCTCTTGGAGGAGTCTTCCCAGGATGAAGTTCAATAGGACAGTCCCACAGGCGATGAGGAGGCAAATACTCTGAACGTACTTTATCAAACACATCCAGAAAGGAATGGTACTGTTTAGGCAAACTCACGGAGTTGGGTTCAGAAATGGTAGAGATGGCTCTGAGAGGCTGAACACGACTAAGGCATCTCTGGAAACAAGCAGTTCCCCAAGACAGAATTTGAGATGTAGACCAATCCATCAGGGGGGAGTGCTGATGGAGCCACTGTAATCCCAGGTTGATGGACGTAGTAGTACTTGGGAGTACATGGAAGGTAATCTGTTCACAATGTAAAGCCCCAATCTGGAGGGTGATTGGTATGGTACAAAACTTCACAATTCAGTTAGCTATTCGGGACCCAACAATAGCCGTAATGAAAACGGGAACTTCCAGGGGGAAAACAGGTATGGAGCCCTGTGAAATTAAAGAAAGAGAAATTAAATTCCTGGCAGCGCCAGAATCAAGGAGAGCAGAAGCATATATGGAACTAAGAGGCCCATGGAGAGTGACAGGAAAGGAGCAGATTTTGGGAACTTCAAGAGAGGGAGAGGTTTTTGGAAAGCCCTAATCTGACCTCTCCGGAGCAGGTTAGGGCCTGGCATTTCCCGACCTCTTAGGGCAGGCATTCATAAGATGGCCGGGGTCAGCACAGTACAGGCATAATTTGCTCTTGAGTCTCCTGTGACGTTCCTCTGGAGTTAGACATGAACGCCCGAATTGCATGGGCTCGTCCTCCAATACTGGATGAGAGAAGCGGAGAGCTAATTTAACGGATGCACGCCAGGAGGTATCTTTCTCTGAAGATCTTAAACGGAAATGGAGGTCCACCCGGTTACATAAGGAAATCATAGCATCTAGGGTGGTTGGGAGTTCTTGCAAAGCAAGGGCATCCTTGATCTTATCCAATAGACCCAGCCAAAAGGTAGCTACTAAAGCATCTTTGTTCCAGCTGAGTTCAGAGGATAGGGTCTGGTATTGGATGACATATTGAGCCACCGAGAGGGAGCCTTGGCGGAGACGAAGAATACTGGAAGCTGCAGAGGTGACTATTCTGGGCTCATCAAACATTTTACAAAAGGCAGCGATAAAGGGATCACCGTCTGCCAGGAGTGGATCATCTCGTTCCCAGAGAGGGGAAGTCCAGGTTAAGGCTTGACCCGATAATAGGGAGATTACATATGCTACCTTGGATTTCTGGGTTGGGAAATTCTGTGGTTGCAGCTCAAAGTATATAGAACACTGGTTCAGGAAACCACCACAGGATTTGGGATCTCCATCAACTTTAGGAGTTGGAATCCGTAGGGTAGAGGTAGGAGCAGAAGCTGCCATGAGTGCTGGGGGATTCACTACTTGAACACAGGGTGGTGCCTGCAAAATGTCAATGTGGGCTGCAAGACTCTGAAAGCCCTGTAGGAGTTGATGCTGGATTGTGTCCTGTTGCTCCACTCGATTGAGCAAATGCTGAAGCATGTCTTAGCCGAAGGTTCCACAGCCGGATCGGTCATTTTATTGCCTGTTCTTACTGTCACGGTCCAGAAGCTTACATGGTTTAGTGGACATGATCCTATGGTTGTCTAGATTAACAATACTCAAGTAAGGCGCGGAGTTTAACGAGGAGACGGTATTCACCAGGGACCAGCTGCAAGGCGATTTGGCCTTTGCTGCATCTGTCTTTCAGATCGCTGGCCCTTCCTAGGAGTTCTAGGCGGAACTTCTTAGAGGAACAAGCCAGGAGGGTCAGAAATGGTAGACAATTGTTGAGGAGAGCAGGAGAGAGAGATGGGCGCCTCTGGAATGGCGGAGGAGAACAGAGTGGAGTGTAAGCTCTGCAGATGATAGGTTACCACTGAAATGCCAACAGAACACTAGGGAGTGTCAGCACTATAGACAGCAGGTTAAACAGGAATGGAGGAGTAGCGCTCAAATAGAGTGTCAGCTCTGTGGTTGACTGGTTACCACTGGGATGGTGGCAGTAAACACTTAGGAAGTGTTGGTTCAGTAGTCAGCAGGTTTCACCGAAAAGAAGGTGTTTGCGCTGGAGTAGAGTGTCAGCTCTGCGGACAAGCAGGAATCAGGGAGCCACATCTAGTACCAAGAAGGTAAAATTCTAGCCAATAGGACAGGCACAGAGCATATTAATAGAACGGGTCTGCGCAGACCCAAAGCGAAGATGGTGGTGCCCAGTCTGGAGCGAGCAGTCAGCAGGAGCAGGTAAGAGTTCCGGGGGATCGGGTGTATAGCCCGATCGCCCGGCGTGTAACAGTGGGACTCAGCATTGCTGCCTAGGTAATACATTTCCAGCGAGTTACTGGCAAACCAAGTTTAAATACTGTGTTCAGAAATGTATCTTTATTGTGCTGCCATATAGATGATTGTTTGCACTGTTTAGAGTTATTTCTATATTTACATGCAAGCTAAACAAAGTATTTTATTTTAAATTTATTCCGTATTGGTACTATATTGGAAAAGACATTGTTTACATGTTAAAGGACCTATTTATGAAACTAAAAAGTGTTTATGAAACTAAAAGTGTGTCCAACCTCAACATTCTTATTTACTATCTCTGCATCGCAGCAGATATCATAGATATCTGCTGTTTTGCATATCTCTGAAGCTGGCGTACATTATCATAATTGAAAACTTTCAGTGCTGTCAGCTCTGTTCCGAAGAGCAGAGCTGGACAGCACATGTGTGGAGGGATCACATGATCCCTCCCTGTCACTCACCGCTCTCTCTCTGCAACTGTATAGTGCAGAGATGTTTGCACGCATGCCCGAGGTTTTCAGTCGACGCATGCGCACTGGAGTGAGAAGAGGATTCCTGTGGATCGCATACTTCTTTGGAAGTGAAGAAGTGGTAAGTATGTTTTCCACTTCACAGGAACAGCAGTTTTTTTCAGAACTGCTGTTCCTGTGTTGCTTTATTCATAAATATGAGAAATAGTTCAATCCTTATCAATACGATAAGGATTGAAAACATTTTTGGTTGATAAATGTGTCCTTAAATGTTTATAATTACATATTATGGCTGATTAAATTTGACTCTCCGGTTTACAGCTATGGACAGAGTTAATAAAACCAGGAATTATTCAGCCTCTAACCCTTGCCTCTCTGCCGTAGTGTAACTGAAGGGAAGAAGAGGAAGAGCTGCCGACATCAGGATTCCACAGCAAGAGCCTGTCCTACAAGTCACGCTACACAAGGAACCATTTTGCTAGATACACACAGATATGTAGTGCTAAGGATAATGAGACATCTGTCTTTTTGTTTTGTATAAATATATGGGCATTTGTATTTCCACACAGCTGGTACCATATATAATATGGGATATACCGAGCGCGGGCTTATTGCCATGCAGCTGGTACCATATATAATATGGGATATACAGAGTGCGGGCTTATTGCCAAGCAGCTGGTACCATATATAATATGGGATATACCGAGCGCGGGCTTATTGCCACGCAGCTGGTACCATATATAATATGGGATATACCGAGTGCGGGCTTATTGCCACACAGCTGGTACCATATATAATATGAGATATACTGAGTGCAGGCTTGTTTTTTCGGGTAGGGGTGTGTTAGTAACGAGTGTTTAAATGATGGAAACAGGAGATAACCTGACTGGCAGGAATAGACTCCCATAACTTCTTGTGTACTTGGGGGAGTCGTGGGTGGTAGTGGTATGACACCTACTAGGATGGAGGTGGGATTTCCGGGGGCTGGAAATACTATTCTATATAAGATTATAATAAAATATTTATAATTTGAACTGAAAACCTCCAAAAACTCAATGTTACTCACTTTTCCAATATCAGGTAAAGTTCATGAAGATCAGGTAGTGCTTAAAAGAAAGCATAAACAAACACATTAGCTATGAGGACAGACTAACAGGGTTAGTTGAGTTCTCTTTTCCCCCCCTAGTTTTTGAGATTGTGCCTATTCAGCTGTTTGGGCTTTGGGTCTTGTGGTTTCGGAGGTCATTGCCAGTGAAGAAGATGTTTGGTAAATGCCAAGGTCTTAAAGAAGAGACATCCCTTGTTGAGGTGTTTTGACATTGTGGGTTCTTGCCTTCATGTGTCACAAAGAGAGGGAGGCCTAACTGGGACCTCTGTGTGACATAGCTGTAGTAAAGTTTTTAGTTATTTCGGTAGCACATCATATCAAATGTTTCTGCAATGTTCCTAATGCAAACCCTGTTGTGTCTTGACCTGTTTTCCAGGTCTTCAATATACTCTTCTAGTGACTCCACCTCTGTAAATTCAGATTCTATGTATTTCTGAAAATGGCACGTATCATCAACCTGTTGTTCTAATGCTGCAGTTTTGGAGCCTAGCACAGCTGGCTTTTATTTGAATTTTGCTTGTATGGTGCCTCTGACGATATTTTTCATGTCTTCAGAAATGTCTACAGGTTCAGGTGTGACAGCTTTCTTCTGATCTGAAGCCACATGATGAGGGCAAAATGACTTGATTTTTACTTCTTTTTGCTTAAGATCAGTGTTGTCTCAGATTTTGTTGATTTTTTTCTAATGGTGAGATGTGTCTTAGTAGATAAGGTAGTCAGTAGAAAAGGTAATATTAAAGTGCCACAATACGTATAGATCACAACTGTCAAGACACATTTGCTAGTAGTTTCTTTCACATAGAACACATAGTGGTAGGTCAACTGCACTCGCTATTTAGAGTCAATGTTGCTGCCAGTCAGGGAAAGTGGTGAGGACGGGGTTTCTTTCCTCCCGAGCGGTATCTAGTAAAATAGGAATTCCCCAGGCGCAAGTGTTATGTTGGCGATAGACATCACATAAAAATCATGGAGCCAGAGACCCACCTAAAGTTTCCTCATTTTATCTGATCATGGAGTAGAGAAAGTGCTTTCTCAATATTCACCAGTAGATGGAGATGGTGTTACACTTCTGAAGATATTACAGAATTGCTTTCAGTTTAGATTCAATATCTGTAGTTTTGTCAGCAGTGCAGAACAAAGTTAGGAGGTTAATGGGTTTGTTTGGAAATTTGTTTTAGGTAAATGCAAGCCTGTTAATGTATCCCCATTAACGTGTTTCAATCAGACCCGTTGCCAGAGGTGTATAAAATCAAGCTCCTAGACATGCTGTCTCCATCTGCAAACATTTGTGATACAAAATGGGTCATTCTGAAGAGCTCAGTGACCTCAAGTGTGGTACTGTGATAGGATGCCACCTTTGCAACAAGATGGTTTGTGAGATTTCATCCCTGTTGGATATTCCAAGGTCAACTGTAAGTGATATTATTAAAAAGTGGAAGCATTTAGGAACAACAGCAATTCAGCCACAATGCAGAAGACCACGTAAAATCAAAGACGCATAATGCGTAAAAGTAGTCAACGCTCCGCTGATTCCATAGCCAAAGAGTTCGGAACTTCCACTGTCATTAATGTAAGCACAAAAACTGTGCAGCGGGAGTTTAATGGGTTTCCATGGCCGAGCAGCTACGTGCAAACCTCACATCACCAACACCAATGCCAAGTGTCGGGTGGAGTGGTGTGAAGCACACTGACACTGGACTGTGGAGCAGTGGAAACTCAAATGGCGGATGCCGGGAGAACGTTACCTGTCTGACTGCATTATGCCATGTGTGAAGTTTGGTGAAGGAGGGATAATGATATGGGGCTGTTTTTCAGGGTTTGGGCTAGGTCCCTTATCTCCAGTGAAGGGCAATTTTAATGCTTCAGCATACCAAGTCATTGAGGACAATGATATGCTTCCAACTTTGTGGCAACAGTTTGGGGTAGGCCCTTTTCTATTTCAGCATTAATGTGCACCAGTGCACAAAGCAAGGACTACAAAGACATGGTTTGATGAGGGGGGCTGCCTCTACTAAACTATGGGGGGGCTCCCTATACTAAACTATAGGGGGGCTGCCTATACTAAACTATAGGGAGGGGAGGAGCTGCCTATACTAAACTATAGGGAGTGAGAGGCTGGCTGCCATACCAAACTATAGGGAAGGGGGCTTGCTATAATGTGTGAGGGACGAGGTGTGCATGTTGCTATAATGTGTGAGGAAGTGGGGGGTCTTACTATATTGTGTGACATGAGGGAAGGAAGGGAGGCTGTCTTAATAGCGCTTTAGTGGGAGGTAGGCTATTAATGTAATGGTGGAGTTTAGGTGGGGGCTAATTATTTAATGGGTGTTATTTTATTTGTTGTGTGATGGTGGGGCAATTTAATCTATTGGTGGGGCCTATTAAATTAAAATGGGGTGACAGGACCTTTAATTTAATGCTGGCGTAGTTTGGGGCTATTAATTGAATGTGGAGCTGAGTTTAGGGAGGGAGGCTATTTATTAAATGTGAATATTAATTATTTAATGTCAGAGATGATTGTGGGAAATGGTTATCTTAAATGTAAATTCTATTAATTTATTGCTGGGGCTGTATGGAGGGAGGGAAATAGGTTTATTTATTAAATGGGAGTACTATTACTTTTATGTCAGGGCTGGTTGGAGGGAAATAGATCTATTTATCAAATGTGTGTACTATTATTTTAATATTGGGACTGGAGGGAGGCCTAATTATTAATTGTAGGTGCTATTGATTTAATGCCGGGGCTGGTTGGAGTTTTCTAAATTTCATATACCAATTAGTTTTTTTCAAATAGGGCCTCCAACATTCCAGGATCCAGACAAGCAGCAACTGATCTAAAGAAACCAGCAGCCCCAGGTGGTGAATGTGACAAGAACAGGTAGGAGAGAGCAGGACAGTCTGCCAACTGTCCTGAATCTGGTGGGGCAGTCCCGAATTTGGGTGACTGTCCTGCTTAGTCAGGATTTGGTCCGACTACAAGGACAGTTGGGAGGTATGTCCCGTTTCACACTGTACTGCTTGTGAAGGCAGAGCTGCATGCAACAGTAGTGCAAACAATTTTGCCTGTGTATTTGTCTAAAATGTACCTAAAATGATAACCCAACCCCCCCCCCCCCCATCCTGTCTTAAGTGCCCTTTGCCCCCCAGAGCTTTCTTTCAGCTTTGGTGATACTTTAGCGGTTCTTGCATTGATTCCATTGCCTGCCTTTTACCTTGCACTTTTTTATTATTTATTTTTTGGGGTAAAAATCCTGCGTGCGCCCTTGATTTGTATGATAATCTATTAAAAGTGCTTGATAAATAGGTTCCCCCAACAGGAGTTATCGCTAGCGATAACCCTATTAACCAAGCCATTTTGCTGGCAAAAACATCAGTTATTTAAAACAAAATGGATTTTTGCACTATGATAAAATCAGCCCCTGGGTTCAGTACTGTAATAGAACACTATTATATAATCTATTGCTAAATCCCCCTCCCACCTCTACAGACGAACAGGCAAAAGCATGGAAACAGGCTAAACCCGTTGTACAGCACAGCGCAACAGCTGTATAGACTATCACTGGCGCTATGGAATATGTTGGCGCTATATAAATAAATGATGATGATGATGATGAAATGGAACTGCTGCTCATGCGCAACCATAGCAGTTCCTCCCAGGCATAGCCAGACAGTGAAAATCGTCACTGGTGCCCTGTGGCTGAACGGTGAGTCCCAATAACACTGGGTGTTCAGCTAATTATATATAAAAATATAGGATATATATTCTTTACTTAAATATACTATATGTTTTAGTTTAATTGTATTTTACCGTTACTGGGTACTATAAAACTGATAGTTAGCTAGATAGCATAGGATTGTTTTTAACAGTTGAAGCAGCAAAAATGTAAGAAGATCCGCCATTTTATATTTTATTACTCGTTACTAAAGTAAGTACTGAAGCCTGTCTCTAAGCTTAAGTGGATTTCATAGAGAAAGAGAGAGAAAGAGAGAGAGAGAGAGAGAGAGAGAGAGAGAGAGAGAGAGAGAGAGAGAGAGAGAGAGATGAAATCTAATTCAAGCTTTAATATAAGAGACAGGCTTCAGTAATTACTTTAATTACTGGTTTACTGATTACTGATTGATAAGGCCATATGTCCACAACTAGTAAATATTTGAAGTTGAAATTGTATTATATCTCAATAAAAGACCTACACTTTACTTTAAAATAATAATTTCCACTAGATGGAGCAATAAGCAAAGTTTTATAAGGGAAAAAAATGACCATGATACTGTTAGTTATCATCTTATAAGAAACACAATGAAAGGTGATTCCCGTAGCAGGAAGCCCCCTCCATAACTTAAATTATGCTTAAGCTTTCCTTAACCAAGAGTTATTTTACACATTCGTAACTGTAATAACCAAACTAGTTGACTGCATGTTGTGTTGCATATTCTTTCTGGTGCTGTAATACCAAAAAAAAAATATATATCACTCAATTTTATAGTGTTTTTCATTCGGAACAGTTAGGGTTTCTTTAAGTAGTACATTGGGACTAATATAGTTTTATATTGTGGGTATTTTATTGGACCTGTTAAACATTCTGCCCACATTTGCTTTTATGCAACTTGTACAGATCCACTAATTATTATTTACACAATAGAGAATATCTGTACTTTGCCACAGTTTCCCAGAGTTACTGGGCCAAAACTAAACATAGATTTTATATTTAACTTGTTTTCCACCAGAAACTCAAATAAACTCCCTATAGATTTCTTATATTGCCTTTAATAAGAGAGCCAATGTAAACTGAATCTATTTGTGACATACAGATCAGATACTAATAGACACGTGCTACATGTTGTACCTAGAGAGCTTTAGCTGCTAAAACACTACATGAAGTATGAAGATACGGGGTTTATCTGGCCCAATGATACCCCTGTTGTGCTGGCTGGCCACCCAGGGGTGCCTTACTATACCAGGGTTGTATACCCAGCACCTTCTAGGGGTCCACCAATCACTCAGGCAAAGCAGTTATAGAGTAGAATTGTACTTTTTTATTATAAAATACACCAGAATCAAAATACACTTTAAACAAATGCTAGGAGGGTTTAACACACACACTCTGTACTTTACCCCTCTAGCCCAGATCATTGCAGCCACCTTTGCTCTTTGATTCTTGAGTCCTGGCCACTTTACTCATTTTACTACCCCTCTACCAGTGTGGGAGGAATCTGATACAAATTCCGCCTGCTCCAGCAGGCCCACCAAGTATTCAGTCTCATGGGGTGATGCACTGAGGAAGAGCGAGCAAGCACAAGCCGAGCGGAAGCTAAGAAATCCACTGCATGTGTTCTTCAACACAACAACCTCTACACCCTGTTTTTCCTGCCCTGTCCCAGGGCTGGGTCCCTCTTTTAAATACAGTTAGATTTTGTATACTCCCAGGACTAGTCCATGGGTGGGCTTAGATATATTACTCCTCACGGATTGGTAGCTGCTTTAAGGGCTGTTACAGGGTTGTCCTTTCCTAAAAAAAGAACTCCCTGCTGTTATGATTCCAGGCTGTCTAGCTGGTCACAGCCCAGAACAATGAGGACCTACTTGAGCTAACTGAGGGGCTGGGTCCTGGTAAGGGCTAGGCAAATCCCAGTTGAGACCCTGACATGCTTTTTCCCTGAGAGTCAGTTTCCAGTCTCAGTGGTAGGGATGGATCCTGCAGCCCTTTCAGGTATTGTGATCAGGACCTTTCGGAAAATTATCCATAACACACCTGGCAACACAATAACAATGTAAACAACCACAACACTCCCTACAACAGTGGCGCACACAGGGGGGTTTCTGAGTCTCTAGAAACCCCCCCCCCCTGCGCTAACTAAGTGGCCACTGTCTTATACAGCAGCCGCGGCGCTGTCAAAGAAGCGTCCGCGGCGGTGCTGTATTGTATACAGCACCGCCGCGGATGCTTCTTAGACAGCGCCCCCGACAATCCTCCGTGCGCCCCTGTACAACATAAAAGAAGACATAGCTCTGGAGAACACTAAAGGGCTAGTAAAGTATTTTGCCCATAGCTCATCCTCTGTGATAAACAAGGCACCTCAAATAAGGGAAAAATGTGTCCCTCATTTCGTCACATGCAGTATCCATTGTCCCAGCCCCTACTAATAACATTACGACTGCAGAAGTTCCCCAGCCACATTAAAAGAAGTAAACTAATACAAAAATAATAGAGTGGGGAATTAACCCTCTATGAGCATTGCTTTTTACCAGAGTAAATAGTGGAATAGCAAGTTAACACTGAGCTAAATATATGCCCTTTATTCTTTATATCTGAATAGTTCAATTGTGGGTTTTAGATGTAACGCTGTGTGATTCACTTATTTATTTTAAAGTACTTAAAATTAGATGCTACAAAATGTTAGCAAAACAGGAAATGTGTGTAGTGTTAATGCCAGGGTGGGCACATTTTAGAACCTTTTTAACTGTTATTGTACTCTACCAGTTCTCATAATATTGATACTGCCTCCAAAACACTGAGCATTATGGGACAAGTGGTTTAGCCATAGATGTCAGCTTTTGCCCATTCTTGGTTTACACATCTATTTTCCACCAGTGGGAGTGCTACTTTGAGGAATGCATTCTGTGCTCTAGCTCGTAGAGGCATGTCACTGATGCTACTAAAACAAACCAGAAAGAAAAACTTAACTTCAAGTCTTCACTTGCTTCCAGTACAGGGCGCGCTGGCAATTGCTGTCATCAGCCTTGTGGCAATGTTTTTTACTGATGTGTCTGCTGTCTAATATTGACGCACAAAGCTTGTTAAACAGGGAGGAGAGACAGGCTAAGCTGACAATCTGAATAATGCCTTTTTCCTCATCTTTTCTGCAAGCCCTGTTTTTTTCAGTAGAGGATGTAAATTAGAACATATCCTGCCAGAAATGTCATTAAAAATTACTGGGCCCTCTAAAACCAGTTCCACTCCTCAGTCATGTGATTACTATACTATATATCTATCCATACTATACTATACTATAGATAGATAGAAATATTATAAGGGCACAGTCGTGTCCTTCTATTAAGGTTACATGTGAAAAAACAACATTCTGCCATTGGAAATCTTTGAGAGGAGGGCATGGTGTTTGAGGCTCTACATCTTAAAACTTATTAAAGCTATTAAGCTGAAATTTGGCATGTGAATGAAGAACTGTCCACAGGTGCCGCATGTGAAATGTCAGAAAAAAAGAATAAAAAATGACAATTTGGGAACAATCTAAAGTTCAAAATATTGCCGGTTTTTTTCCACTTCCTTTTTTGCAAAAGTCAACATTTTTCTGGGTTTTTTGGGAGAGTGTAACTCAGTGTACAGGGCGTTTAAAGACACGCGGTAAGTTTTGTTAGAAAGCTATTAGGGCTGAGGAGTGCCTTTGAGGGTTCACAAGTTTGAGAAAGTTACAGTTTTTTTACAATTTGGTAAAACATGCCCCATTTTAAAGATAGGGGATTTCAGAAAAGTTCATAACTTTGCGCATGTCAGATAAAGTCTTGTGCTGGGTGTACTGAAAGTGTCTTCACTTGAGAGCACAAACATGGCTGACTGACCTCTCGCTAAGAAAAAACATTCTGTGAGCAGGAGAAATTATACACATTTGGGGGGTAGAGGGAGAATGGCTGGGGTTTTGGGACTGAGGGGGGGGCACTAGCATTTTTAGCCCTGGCACTGCTCTTATTTCATAGTTTAATCCCTAAGAGCGGTGCCAGAGTGGCTGTGTAAAAGAGCCGTTTTAAACCTCCCGCCCCTCAGTGACGTCAGTTAATTTTAATCACAGCACTGAGCTGGGGGGCGTGAAATTTAAAAATGCTCAGGTTCCTGCGGTGATTTAAAAAAAAAAAAAAGTGGGGTCCCCCCCTCTATTCACTTTTAACCCTAGTGCTGCCAGCCTACTACTGGTTCCGTGAAGATCTGGGAAAAAATTTGCGTGGGGTCCTCCCTATTTTCACGGAACCAGCACTAGGCAAACCATCCGGGGTTGGAGGCACTGTAGCAGGGGGACACGCGGCAGGGTTCCCCCTGCCATAATGACTAACCAACCCCAGGCTGTTTAGCGCTGGGCCGGATTCCCTAGGGAGTGGGGCCCGCAAAATAAAATTAGCGGGCCCCAGGGATACCCAGCCAATTGCTGATAGCACTAGGGCTCTTCCTACACCCCTGTGCGGTGGGTGTAGGGTAATAGCGGCGATATAAGTCCTAAGAAAACAAACAGCCGCCATTTTGTTTTGTGGAACTACAAGTACCAGCCAGCCAGGTTAATCTAAATAGTGTGGGCATGCTGCTACTTGTATAACTACAAGCGCCAGCATACCCACAGCAGCCAGGGCATGTTGGCTCTTGGAGAACCACAAGTGCCAACAAGCCCTGATACCCAGGGCTGTCTAGGACCTGTAGTTCCTCAAAATAAAATGTTAACAAAATCACAACACCCTGGTTAAAACCACTAACATTTATTAAAAATAATAAACCCACAATAAAGACAGTAAACACCCTTATTTACACCACATATTTTTATTAAAAATAATAAATCCCCTATACTCACCAATGAAGTTTTCCTCCATTGCAGCGTGTTGTATAAACACATCACTGTTACACTGTAGAGCTGGAGCTCCTGCAGCTGTCAAAAGTGTTTAAAATAGATCAAAGTAAAAAAAAAAAGTGTGGTGTCCCCTCTATTTAGTCTTAACCCTAGTGCTTCCAGTCTACTGCTGGTTCCGTGAAAATCGGGAAAAAAAATTGCGTGGGGTCCCCCCTATTTTCATGGAACCAGCACTAGGCAAACCAGCCGTGGTTGGAGGCACTATAGCAGGGGGACACGCGGCAGGGGTCCCCCTGCCATAATGACTAACCAACCCAAGGCTGTTCAGCACTGGGATGGATACCCTAGAGAGTGGGGTCCGCTAAAATAACGAGTGCCCCCCCCCCCCCATGGACACCCAGCCCAGTGCTGATAGGGCTAGGGCTCTTCCTACACACCTGGGCGTTGGGTGTAGGGTAATAACGGCGATTTAATTGTTAAAAAACAAACAGACGCCATTTTGTTTTGTGGAACTACAAGTTCCAGCCAGTCAGGTTGCCATAAATAGTGTGGGCATGCTGCTACTTGTATACCTACAAGCACCAGCATACCCACGGCAGCCAGGACATGTTGGCACTTGGAGAACCACAAGTGCCAACAAGCCCTGATACCCAGGGCTGGTTGGGACCTGTAGTTCCACAAAATAAAATGTTTACAAAATCACAACACCCTCATTACAATTTTAGGCATATCAATTTATTATCAATATTTTTACTTTACAAAAAGCCATGAAATTTCATAGACAAAAAACCTTACGATTTAACATGTCCGATTAAGGTTTCTTACACACCATCTAAAATGTAAGAAAACTATTGAAACTCTTCCACTCAAACTCCAAAAAACAATGAAATTACGACGATTAAGGCAGAAACCTTAATGGACATGTTACTTGCACAATACAGACATGGTTTGCCATCACATCCAGTGGTTAGCTGCAGATTCAGCACTATCATGGAGTTAGATTGCTGTCACTCACAAAATGGTGGAGCTGCTAATTCACAGATTTGTGATTTGTTCACTGGAATACACACATGCAGTACTATTACATTTTCTAAGTTTAGCTTTATCGTAGTTTAGGGCCTGCAGTAATATACATATAAGAACTGCAATTTTATTCCCTAAATACATTTATACATTTAGCTGTAAATAAATAATTATATTAATGGGATTGTACATTTTGTAACAATAAATAATTGTAAGACTACTGGCTATTAAAGATCAGCGCCCATTGGAAATCTTATTGATTTCATTAGGAGTTTTAATTTACAGTTCTATACTTCCATATTTTCTCTTTAAAGGACTTAATAACAATAAGAATAACCTTAATTTAAAGAGGTTGGGCTCTCCCAGATGTTCGTATCATCGACCGGGAGAGACTGAAGAAGAGGGCATTCCTGGCTCTAGAGTGCATCATGATTTTGGATGTGAGTTATGTTAGGAACCCCTCCAGCCAGTACAACAAAGCCCAGAATCTGCTCCGAAAGTCTGGTGTTCACTGGAGCCCCTAGTGGTGGGGACAGACTTGGCTGCAGACAGACAGAGGGTTGTGAGATGTGCACTGACTGGGGAGAACCCAGGAATATTGTGTAATAGCAGACGCGGTGGTGAAGTCCAGGCAAAAGGTCAGGGCTGGCGGCAAACAACGAATCCAGGAAACAGGCAGAGATCGAGGTCACAGGCAATACAGCAGAGTCCAGTACACAGTCCAAGGTCATACACAGCAAGATCAATCCAAAGGCAGAGAAGGGGAACTGAGCAGGGAGCAGGTAAGTATGCACAGAGCAGGCACTATAACCGGCAGTGAGGCCCAGTCCTCACTGCCTTAAATACTATGATGGACAAATCAGAAAGGAGGCGGACAGGGCTGACAATGAGCCTCAGGAGGCTGCTAATTAATTACTAGCTGGGAACTAGCATAGATCATATCACAAACCAGGAACATGTATAAATGACAAATATAATCATGCTAGAGCTCCCCCTGGAGTTGGAGGATGTCCCTACACCCTCCTACTCTTTGCCACAAAGATAACAGTGTATTGAAACTAATGCACGTGCTCGGCTGCTACCTCACGCCAGGATGCGGCGTTTTGCCGTGTCTCGTAACAAGTTAATTATGTAACACTGTCTTCACCAGGAAGCCCGTTGCTTCAATCTCTCATGGTCAGTTTACGACATTGTTTTGGAAGTCTTGGTTTAATATGTTTTAGAATAAACGCCACATGTCCACAGTCTATCATCCACAGGCTAAGGCCCAGGCTGAACTAGTGAATCTGAAATTCTAAATATGGGTCTATACCAATTTCAGGCAAGATGATTGCATGTTATTTACGTATAAATAATGCCACTAATGATTCCACTCATTTAAGCTCATTCTTTGCCTGACATGGTTTAAACACCAACTCATTCCCTTCTGCCTTATCAGAGTGTTATTTGCCTTGTATGATTTCTCACTCTCTTTCTTTCCCTTCTTCCACATCAGTATCCATTTCCTGGCATCTCCAACATCCATTGAACTCTTCAAACCACCTTTATAACTTGCTTTTGAAGGGAAAAGGTGTTAATTAGCAACAGACAGATAAAAAAAACTATCCAAACCATAACCATACTTAGTGGGGTAATCAGTCTGGATTTCTTCTAAAAATCTCAATGAAAGTTGCCAGAACATTTTAGAATTCTAGGACATCGCTCAACACTCAGTTTCCAGCTCCACATACCCCACTCAATGTGTCAAGTCCACCCTAAGTAAGATGTCTTTGTTAAAACCTGACTTGCCTCTGTTTTTGAGACTACAGTGCACCTATCTGTAAATATTTGAAGCCACCTGTAATATATCAAAGAGAAGATTCTAGACTGTATAATCCTCATAGGTTCTGCACTAATTTTGTGGGACCTGTCCTCTGGGGTTCAAATCCCTAGTTTTCATGATTCTAATCCTAGCAAACCTTGGGCACAATGAAGTTGCATTTTGAAAAGAAGGGCATTGTCAGCACTTTACCTATATTGGCTTTGAGTTTGGTCACTCCAGGCCCTCATCCAGTGCTATGTGGGGTAAAATCCTGAAAGTACTTGCTCCATGCACTATATTGTTGCACACTGATGCTGGCGTAGTGTGTGTTACTGGTGCAGTACAACATGATGTAGTGTGTGTGTGGGGGGGGGGTATTTATTTCTCCTAATGACCCTAAAACATTACATTGTTAGCACTCAAATTACATCAATAAATACCATGACAATACATTATTAGTACCCAAATTACAGCAATAAATAACCTCACACACACACACTCATACTACATCAATACCCACCCACATTACAGCAACTAGCATCACCCCCCACATTACAGCAACCAGCATTACCCCCCACATTACAACACCCAGCATTACCCCCCACATTACAACAACCAGCATTACCCCCCACATTACAACACCCAGCATCACCTTCACATTACAGCAACCAGCATCAACACCACATTACAGAAATACCCTCTCCTACTTAGTAGCAATACTAAGCCCCAAACACACTACAACAATGCCACCACCATGCCACCCCATACTACAGCAATACCACCAATTATACAGGCGCCATTGTAGGAAACCAATGTTTTGCTTTTTTCAAATCTCCCACAAAATAGCAACAACAGAATACTTACACACATATAGGTAACAGGTACCCTTTTCCCTCAATTAAATAGTAATGGCAGAATTTTCATGAATCATTCCACATGAATGGAATGGCTCTCTCACAAATATATCAGAAAAAACATAACTATTGAATGATCATTTTAACCCACGCGGCCGCATTAAAAGTATTTTCAACTACAGCAAAATGTCATAGAAAAATATTTTTTTTCTACCACAGTAACTGAATATGCGTCTTTTCTATTCATTTTAAATAACACAGTATATAAATTAAGGGGGATAGAGGAGTTGGATGAGAGATAATTGGATGTGATCCATCAGTTTGATTAGATAGGAAAATATTTGATTATTTACCTGGAGACGTCTACCCCCTTGACTTACAGGCAGGGCCGACGAGGAATTTTGGGCCCCGGTACAGTAACTTATTTGGGTCCCCGTCATATTTAACAATGATAGACTTGACTTTGGCAGAAGTCGATATTATGTCACACCGTAGTGCCCCCAGTTTATATTATGCCACATCGCAGTGCCCCCAGTCCATATTATGCCACATCGTAGTGCCCCCAGGTCATATTATGCCACATAGTATTACCCTCAATTCATATTTGGCCATGCAGTAGTGCCCACAAATCATATTATGGCATAGTAGTGCCCCCAAATCATATACCATACAGTAGTGCCCCCAAATCATATTATGCCACAATAGTGCCTCCAGATCATATTATGCCACAATAGTACCCCCAAATAACATTATGCCATAAAGTAGTGCCCCCAAATAACATTAGTGCCCAGACAAAAACTCATTCACAAATAAGAATTGGTACAGCGTATCAGATGCTGAGAGTCCCAGGAGCAGCTTAATACACCATTTACAATGCAAACAAAAATAGATATATTGACACAATCACAGATAAAATTTATGACAAGCAGTGTTTTTTCCTCTTAATTAAAAATCTCTGTACAGATAAATATGCAAGAAACATTGCAGCACAATAATGAGCAATACATAGTGTTTTAAACGTCATTGGATACACAGTAGTGCCCCTAGTTCAAGAAAGGATGGTTAACAACACATTGCACACAAGAAACTATATGAACTTACTTAATTATGGCATCTTGTATTCTGTTCTCCTACTGGGCGCGCTGGGCGAGGAGGGATCAGCAGCTGTCAGCTCACACAAGCAGTCGGGAGCAGGGACAGAGGGTAGTGGTCGAAGTGGAAATATAGAAGTGGGGGTATGGAAAATATAAGTGGAGTATGAAGGCTTGATTTTTTATATTTTTTAACTCTTGTCCCCTCTGTGCATTTCCATTCTTCATTACTACTTGTGTTTTATGATGGCTGCATCCCTGACATTCCCATCCAGCAGGTGGAGGAAA
The DNA here is from genome assembly GCF_038048845.1 of Mixophyes fleayi. Taxonomy (NCBI): domain Eukaryota; kingdom Metazoa; phylum Chordata; class Amphibia; order Anura; family Limnodynastidae; genus Mixophyes; species Mixophyes fleayi. Next base: position 212,068,283 of record NC_134406.1, read on the forward strand.
TGGTGTTTTTAAACAGAGGGGCCTGATTCATTAAGAAAAGTAAGGCAAAAATGAGTAAGTTTTCTCCTGGACAAAACCATATTACAATGCAAGAGGTGCAAATTACTTTATTATTTTGCACATAAGATAAATACTGTTGTTTTTTTTCATGTAGCACACAAATACTTGATAGCTTTATTTGTACACTGAAATTTTAATTTGCCTCCCCCTCCATTGTAACATGGTTTTGCCAAGGTCCAAAGTTACTCATTTTTTTCTTTGCTTTCCTTAATGAATCAATCCCTGAGAGTTTAAATAACAGTTTCAATTTGTTTGCTGCTCCTTTAAAGGTGTATGATTGTGTGACCTACAGTCAATACTTCTTAGCTATAGGAAAATTCTACAAACAGGTGCTGGAGTTTGGTTAACAAATAAATAGTGATTGAGTTACAGCAACCACAATCAAATCAACTTGCCTTTCCGGCACACAACTCAATAGATGTCCTTTAATTGACCTTATTAAATACACATACAATTACAATCTCTAATGTACAGGAATATGTTTATTTCAGAAAATTCAGATAGACAATCTGCGCTCAAAATTAAATAGCAAGAATTTCACAACAATATTGTTATTAATTATTTATGTAGCATATAGTTTCTATGTGAACTTTAAAACATCAAGTAAAAATTTGTCTAGATGACGGAGCAACTTCTTCCTATATGATGAATCAATACTGTTATTAGGGGCTTGCTGCCAAATTTAAGCCTGGGGAGCAAGCACACAGCATTGGCCCATGAGCAGCCGCTCTTCCTTAAAAGGTGGTTTAGGGACTGATTTATAAAAATTCAAAAAGCAATTTTGCTGGAGAAAACAGGTGTTTTCACTGACAATAGGACTTATAACAAAAGAAATAATGGGGTTACCGCCAGTGATAGCCACGTTTGGGGAAGTGTATTTATCAAGGATCAAGCCGGTATTTCATGTTCTGGTAACACCATCCTCAAGCAACTTCTTGAGGATCTTTGACATGGTGCCAAAGTGGGTGTGACCACACCAGACTCCCCTCACTAGACAGACAGGTCTGGGCCCCAGTACTTTGTACCTGTGCCCCACCACACACTCTCGGCTCCCATGAGTACATTTGTAAAATAATGTTTATAAAGGGGTATTATTATTATTATTATCCTTTATTTGTTAGGCGCCACAAGAGTTCCGCAGCACCGTACACAGCACAAACAGTAGACTAACCAAGGTGAAACGTTACACACAGTAAACAAAAAATACCAAAACTTCAGAGACTCCAGGCAGGCTAATGCAGTAAAGACGGAGCAGAAGAACAGGTATGGAGAACAAAGGGAAGAGGGCCCTGCTCAAATGAGCTTACATCCTAAGGGAGGGTAGACCGAACACAGGCACACAGGGAGCAAGTTGAAGAAGTGGGGAGAGAACAGGGGGGCTGGGAGGAGAGAGGGGGAGAGCAGGCGGAGGAGATAAGATGAGGGGGTTAGGTGTAAGGTTGGTAGGCTTTTAGGAACAGGTAAGTTTTAAATGCCTTCTTGAAGGAGGACAAATTGGGAGAAAGACGGATGGAGCGAGGGAGGTCGTTCCAGTGAAGGGGGGCAGCACGGGAGAAGTCTTGGATTCTGGAGTGGGAAGAGGTGATCAGAGTGGAGGAGAGGCGACGGTCATTGGCCGAGCGCAGGGGGCGGGCAGGGGTGTGAATAGAGAGGAGGTTAGAGATATAGGGGGCGGTAGACTGGGAGAGAGCCTTGAAAGTGACGGTTAGGAGTTTGAAAAGGATTCTGTAAGGAATGGGGAGCCAAAGTAGGGCAAGGCAGAGAGGGGAGGCGGATGAGGAGCGACGAGAAAGGAAGATGAGCCTTGCAGCCGCATTGAGTATAGAGCAGAGGGGGGCGAGATGGGAAAGGGGAAGGCCGGTAAGAAGGAGGTTGCAATAATCAAGGCGGGAGATGATGAGTGCGTGGATGATAGTTTTGGTGGCATCTTGGGAGAGGAAGGGCCGGATGCGGGCAATGTTGCGTAGCTGGTAGCGGCAGGCTTGGGCAAGGGATTGGATGTGGGGGGCGAAGGAGAGAGAGGAGTCGAGGGTGATGCCCAGGCAGCGGAGTTGGGTGACAGAGGAGATGGTGGTATTGTTAACAGTGATAGAGAGGATGTGGTGGGAGGGGAGTCTAGGGGGAGGAAAGACAATGAGTTCAGTTTTGGAGATGTTAATTTTGAGAAAGCGCGAGGACATCCAGGAGGAAATGGCAGAGAGGCAGTCAGATACACGAGAGAGGAGGGTGGAGGAGAGATCGTGCGAGGAGATGTAGAGTTGGATGTCGTCAGCGTAAAGGTGATACTGAAGACCGAAGATATATTTATTATTGGTGGCAAGTGGGCACACTGTAAGTAGCATCTTGCATCGCTGCATACCGCAGTGATACAAAATGTACTGCCACTTGTATTTACTACACCAGGGCTCATTGGCAAGCCCTGCGACTCCCCCCCCCTACTAAACTAACTGGCAGCCCAAAGCTGCTGGCGAAGGGAGGAACTGGCATAGCGATGGGACAAGGTGGTGGGTCCACAACATCTTCTCCTGAAGCGTTAGCGCTCTAAATAAGCTAACACCATCTTTGCCTGCCCTTGTGTATGTATCTACCAATCCACGTTGTGAATTTATGTTGAAGAAATAGTGTTTTGACTTGCTTAACATTTAATGAAATTGCTTTCCCATGTACATAACTGTGTTTTAGACATTCAAAAGTCATGCTTACCCATCCACAAGTATGCGCAAAAATTCATCTTGTTTATACACTAAAGCAACTCTGCAGCCCCTGGCAAATATAGGGTTCAAGACTAACAGAAAATACGTTCAAGTCTGTCTCGTTTATTCCCCTTTTCTGGCCTTGTAATGCCTACAGTCAGTCATTGTACAGCCAAATTCTGTGTACTTTCCTTGCATAATTCCACATTTTTTTGTCTGTCATTCATTATCCCCAAGCTCTAATTTCCAAGTATAGGTAATTTGCTATCACATTTTGTAATTCTAAATAAAGAAATCCACTTATAATCAGTGGTCGACGTGGCGGTGTATACGTTGAATTACATTCCGCCACTTCTCCAACTGCCTTCATTGTAAAACTATCAAATTCCATTCACTTACATTCCCATAACATTTTCCATACCGTCACTTCTAAATTTCCTTACTGGCACCTCTAAATGTCCACTTTAACCATTGCTTATAATTCATTTTATTTACTCTTTACCACTCGATCATAGATCTCTTGAACATAGTTACCTGATTTTGGGGCCTAAACGTATGCTTTGTATTGAAAAAATTTGTGAATTAGTAAGTGAATTTTCAGAATTTCTACATGAGCTAAAACTTCATCTAATATCCATCTAACTTTTAATTACACATGGAAAGAACCCGATTAAAAAATAACACTCATTGTTTTCTACTTATCCATTCTTTACTGAAGATTAAGGGCCTGATTCATCTTCTGACGTAACTTACATGCAATATATAGAGGGAGGCTAGACCTAATTGGCCTATTCCACAGACAGAACTGTCCCATTGCCTAGCAACCGCATGCATGCGTACACTGCTCATGCGCTTGCAGTGGCAGGTCAGCTGGGAGAAGCAGTGTCCCATTGCTAGGCAACAGGACACGCCTGACAGGAAGATGCAGACAGCCGTCCCTGCACAGCAGGGAAAGTGCAGGGACGGCGCCTGACAACATGAGTCAGGTCCTATGCTGGTGCAGTCCTTGACTTCTCCTGAGGGCCTTGCTATTGGTACACAGATGTTTCCATATCATTGAGTGGTAGAAGACCACCTGAGTACAGTAATGTAATTGCAACACAGTTAGCATTTTAGGAGGTGAGTGCTGGATAAACAATAATGATTATTATTTGCCATTTCGATTTGCTCTATTGTAGGAAAGAAGATTGCCTTGGATTTTTAATGAGGGACCAACAGATGATTGCATTAATTTGCATCTGTTTGTATTTAATTATATTTTATTAATAACATTGTCAGGACACTATTCTGTGTTTTCTATATGATACTTAATTATTTTGTAATTTCTCCTAAAATCTGAGGTCCCTTTAGTCCAAATAGTTTCCAGCAAATCCCTGTGTGTACTCACACAAGGGTTAATGTATTATGATGAAGGAATCAGACCTACTTCAGAGGCCTGCTGTCTGTCACCTTACCCTGTTTGTTTACTCAGAGATGCCCTGTTATCAGAAGGGCAATCAGCCCTTTTCAATTGCCCAGATAAGACTTGTAAGAACCCTAAAAGAGAAGATAAAAGTCCTTAGGTCAGGAAGAAACATATTTGGGTCAATATAAGTTCAAATATATTCCTTATATAAATCATGAATGATTAAAGCCAAATATGTCCACTAATACATGTCTGTGAAGACCTCTGTAGATATTTGCATAATCTTAATGCAATAAAACATGTATCAATGATATATACAGACCCCATAAGGAACTAATAGGCATGATATATCTCCCCTAGGAATCAATATAACATAATCATGTTTAGTGGAATTAAGGCTATATCTCTGGTATGTTCCACAAGAGAGTTATGATATATCTTTAGAACTCATTAACAGAATAGTTGGAGAATTCCAGCACCCCTCTATTATAATTTCTAAGAGGAGAAGCCTTTGGGGAAGGAAGAAAAAGATAAAAATTTTGGAAATTGACAGTTTTTAGGAGTAAGCCAGCTGCTGTTCAAACTTTCTAGTCTTTTCCCAGGCCGCAGATTACGTGAAAGAGTTCATGGGGTATATTTACTAAACTGCGGGTTTGAAAAAGTGGAGATGTTGCCTATAGCAACCAATCAGATTCTAGCTGTCATTTTGTAGAAAGCACTAAATAAATGAAAGCTAGGATCTGATTGGTTGCTATAGGCAACATCTCCACTTTTCCAAACCCGCAATTTAGTAAATATAGCCCTATGAGTATAGTGCTTTTGTTACTGCACACAAATATCAACTTTAAATGTCATTGTACAAATAAGCTATCAAGTATTTGTGTGCTACATGAAAAAACAGCCAGTATTTAACTTATGTGCAAAATAGAAAACTAATTTAATGCTGGGGTGGTTTGGGAGCTATTTATTGATTGTGGGCTGTTTGGGGAAAATGAGGTCTATTTACCCCATCATAAATTCATGGGTTCCACTATTAAATTAAATTGCCCCACCATCACCCCACAAATAAAATAGCACCCAATCATTAGCCCCCACCTGCACTCCACAATTAAATTAATAGCCTAGCTCCCACATTATATTAAGACCCCCTCCCTCACACACACACAACATTCATTTACTGGCCCTTCTCACACACTACATTCATTTACTGGCCCCCTCACACACACTGCATTCATATATTGGCCCCTCACACACACACTGCATGCATATACTGGCCCCTCACATGCACTACATTCATTTGCTGGCCCCCTCACACACACTACATTCATTTGCTGGCCCCCTCACACACACTACATACATTTTGTTGGTCCCCCCACGCACACTACATTAATTTGTTGCCCCCCCATGCACACTACATTAATTTGCTGGTCCCCCCACGCACAATAAATTCATTTGTTGCCCCCCCATGCACACTACATTCATTTGCTTGTCCCCCCACACACAATACATTCATTTGTTGTAAAAATAAATTGTCAAATCGGCGCTCCACTCAGTATGCAGCCGTGTATATAGCTCCAAGCAACCACTTATACTTGCGTTATCATATTCATATACAAAAAAGTTGTTATATATCTATGGCGCTTACTTTCTTGCACTAATAACGTTGTTCTAGGAGATCTTACCAGGAACAATGCAACGTACCTTCCTACAACATAAAACTTATAATGGTGTAGTATGTCTATTACATTGTAAAACAACTTTATAAGAAAAAATCATAGGTTCTATAGTCCCGTGCTAAATTGTGATCAGCAAACAATACGGACACCCGTGTCTTCTTTATATTGCAGCACCCTTTCGGATGTATGCTTACTCTGTTTCAAATGAAATCTCGCCCATAAAAATCTGATGAGTGTTCCTTATCCGTTAGCCTCCTACTCCTCGTATTCGGATATCCACACTCCAAGACAAAAACAAAGGAAGCGATCTAGCGCATTATCCTTTAATACATTCTAATACACTTCTATTAAAAACATGAAAATAGTAAAAATGGACTCGTACCGGGGGACGGATAACAATTGGCAATCAAATGTCTTTATCCAAAGGTCTCTTTGTTGCTGCAACGTTCTCGCCTCACCCACGGTTGTAGTCTGTAAAACCAACGCGTTTCAACTCTTAACATGAGTCTTTTTCAAGGTTATATCTTCAATGTGTATGTCTCATCTTATATAATCCTCCTTCTACTTGTAGCACCTGTTGCTTATTGTTCATCATCCTCTTCGAGGCTTGAGTCTGATAGTGCTACAAGAATGGTAGCGAGGCTTGGTTGTCTAATGCCGCGCTGTTCCATTCATGAAACTTTCACCGCTTACTTATGCTGTTAATTATTGCATGTATTAAACCTTTTCTATACATAAAAATATCTTAAAAATTCTTCTAATATCAGATGAAGTGACTAATACAAAAACAATCTAACAATCCATATCCTAAATCTGAGGCTTAAATGTCTGATGCCCCGCTACATCATTAACCGGACATTTCAGACTGCCTTAGGCTAATTAGCAATGCTTGGATTAATCCTTTCCTATGCACGAGAAATCTCAATTGAATACTTATCATGGCAGAAAAAAAAAAATTTGGGCAGAAAAAAAATTTAAATAAAAAGATTAAAAAATATATATATATATACAAGACTCCATTTAATAAATAAATATATCAGATTTTCCTTAAAAAACTTTGAATCACAAAATTTTGGACAATATGCATAATCTGACTAATACAAAGAAATATTCTAACTACATACTTCCCAGAAAAAAAACATATAAACCAACATGTTAATATGGACATTATGAATCAGAAAGATGTAACCTTATAATCATCTCTTCAATCTATGTCTCTTGCCTAGGAAATATATAATGCAACATGTACTAGGGCTCATATCAAACCTACACCATGTATCTATTGGGCATGGTATACTGATACTTATATATAGACCATGTGAGATCATGTTCTAATGGATACCTAAAGTCTCTCCATACATCGATGTATCCGGGAAAACATGATAAAAAGAGAAAAGAGAAAAACAAATTTCAGTATAATACATCAATATATAGCTTATGTACTAATTACTGTAATTAAATTCATTGTTGTCTCTAAACTCTATATAAACCATTTCAATTCAAAGTCAGCATTCAATCCTTTCGGAATTAAAGTATCTATCTCATAAATATGTTTCATCTCAGCTTTGGACAAAGTGGTAAGATTATCCGTATTTCTCCAATTGTCTTCTATTTTATAGATACCCCAAAAACCGATAATGTGGCTTGTTAGACATGAATGGATGTTTTTAAAATGTAAAGAAAATGCATGAGTTTCGAGTCCCTTCTTAATATTATATAGGTGTTCTCTTAGCCTCACCTTTAATGGGCGAGTGGTCCTCCCTACATAGATTTTTTCACAACTACATTTTATTGCATATACCACATTTTTAGTATGACAAGTTATGAAATGATCTATTGTAATCTCTTTATCATTTAATTTAACTTTTGTGGTTTTATTCTCTTTCATTCTACATGTTTTGCATGCTGCACATTCTCCATATCTGTGGAAACCCTTGGTTCTCACTGAATACTTTCTTTCTTCTGGTAGATAACTTCTGACCAGTTTGTTTTTTAGGTTTGGAGCTCTTCTATATATGAACCTGGGTTTTGTTGGTATTTTAGTCCCTATGACTGGGTCTCTCTTCAAAAGTTCCCAGTGTTTCCTCACTATCTTTTCAACTTGTTTGTGATTAGTACTAAAATCCGTGATGAAAGCCCATTCATTATTGTATTCTGGTTTGGAATCTTTTGTATTTTTTGGAATCAAAAGATCCCTCCTATCTATTCCTTTCACTACCTCTTCTGCCTTCTCCAATACTTCTCTGTGGTATCCTTTTTGGTCAAATTCACCTTTTGTTCCTCACATACCCTATCGTCTGTGCAGTTACGTCTCACCCTCTTCATCTGCCCTATTGGTATATTGTCTAGCCAGATTTTATGATGGTTGCTGTTATATTCAATGTAGCTAACCGCATCTGTGGGCTTCTGAAAAGTTTTTGTTTGGAGACCTACTTCATTTATATACACAGTGATATCTAAAAAATTTACAGATGTTCTACTCCATTCGAATGGGAGTTCTATGTGGAAATTATTATTGTTGAGATAACTGAAGAAAAGTTCCAACTGTTCCTCAGACCCCCTCCACACAAAGAAAATGTCGTCGATGTAACGCCACCATGACACCAGGCTCGCCCCAAACTCATGCCCTGACCACACTGACCTCTCCTCCCAGTGGGCCATAAAAATGTTGGCATAGCTTGGGGCGAACCTGGTGCCCATCGCCGTCCCGACACTCTGCTTGTAATATTCTCCCTGAAAACGAAAATAGTTGTGCGACAGGACAAAATCTATCCCATCTAGAATAAACTCTCTTGTTTTTTCAGAATATAATGTATTTGTTAAGCTTTCTTTCACTGCATTTTTCCCAAGGTCATTGGTGATTATGGTGTACAGGGATTTGACATCCGCCATAACCAATATAAAATCAGCCTCCCATGATAGTTCTGCCAGATTAATCAGGAAACTCCTAGTATCTTTTAAATAAGATCTAGATGTTTGTGACAAGGGTTGTAGGTAATGATCCAAGACTTCAGACAAATTTATAGTAATTGATCCTGTTCCCGACACAATCGGTCTTCCGGGTGGGTTGACCTTATCCTTATGGATTTTCGGTAAAGTATAGATTACCGGAATCCTTGGATATGTGATACATATATACTCTGCTGTCTTCTCTTCTACAACTCCAAGTTCTTTATATTTATCTATAAGGGTTGTTAAATCCACACTTACTCTTTCTGTGGGATCTTTTCTTAATTTTTGATATGTATTGTCTGAGTTTAATTGTCTCTGAATTTCTCCTATGTACTTCTCCTTATCCATTACGACCACTCCCCCACCCTTATCAGCTGGTTTTATAACAATTTGATGATTCTCCTTTAAAGATTTTATCGCACTTCTTTCCTTTCTACTTAAGTTTGTATACGTTTTATTTCTTTTTGTACCTTGTTTAATGTGTCATTGTTTGAGATCCTCAGCTACCAACTGGTTAAAGGTCTCTATATAATTCCCCTTTACATGTGCTGGAAAAAAAGTTGACTTATTTCTAAATTTTTCATGTCCTGTCGATTCTCCCTTAACTTTATCCGATGTATTATCATCTTTCATATCAAAAAATTTCTTTATAGTGATTTTACGTATAAACTTTTGTAAGTCTATATACGTATTAAATGGAATGTTTCCATTCGTAGGGCAAAATTTGAGGCCCTTGTTTAGTAAAGATATCTCACCCTCTGTAAGTTCATGTGAACTAAGATTAAAAATACTGGAGACATCTTCTTTTACCTCCTTCTGATTATTCTCAGGATTTAAATCAATATTAGGGTCACCTATTTTGGTAACGTCCCATTCATTTGTTGCCCCCATGCACACTACATTAATTTGCTGGCCCCCTCACACACACTACATACATTTGCTGGTCCCCCCACGCATACTACATTCATTTGATGGCCCCCTCACACACACTACATTCATATTGTGGCCCCTCACAGACACTACATTAACATGCTGGCCCCTTACACACACTAGATTAATATGCTGGCCCCTCATACACACTAGATTAATATGCTGGCCCCTCACACATACTGCATTCATATGCTGCCCCCTCACACACACTACATTCATATACTGGCACCTCACATACACTAAATTAATTTGCTGGCCCCCTCACACACACTACATTCATTTGCTGGCCCCCTCACATACACTATATTCATTTGCTGGCCCCTTACACAGACTAGATTAATACACTGGCCCCTCACACACACTAGATTAATATGCTGCCTCCTCACACACACTACATTCATTTGCTGGCCCTTTACACACACTAGATTAATATGCTGGCCCCTCACATACACTAGATTAATATGCTGCCCCCTCACACACACTATATTAATATGCTGCCCCCTCACACACTACATTCATATGCTGACCCCTCACACACACTACATTCATTTGCTGGCCCCCTCAGACACACTATGTTCATTTGCTGGCCCCCTCACTCATACTACATTTATTTGCTGGCCCCTCACATACACTACATTCATATGCTGCCCCCTCACACACACACTACATTCATATGCTGCCCCCTCACACACACTACATTCATATACTGGCGCCTCACATACACTACATTAATTTGCTGGCCCCCTCACACACACGACATTCATTTGCTGGCCCCCTCACACACACTACATTCATTTGCTGGCCCCCTCACACACACTACATTCATTTGCTGGCCCCCTCAGACACACTATGTTCATTTGCTGGCCCCCTCAGACACACTATGTTCATTTGCTGGCCCCCTCACTCACACTACATTCATTTGCTGGGCCCCCCACGTACACTACATTCATTTGCTGGCCCCCTCACTCACACTACATTCATTTGCTGGCTCCCCCATGCACACTACATTCATTTGCTGGCCCCCTCACACACACTACATTCATTTGCTGGCCCCCTCAGACACACTATGTTCATTTGCTGGCCCCCTCAGACACACTATGTTCATTTGCTGGCCCCCTCACACACACGACATTCATTTGCTGGCCCCCTCACACACACTACATTCATTTGCTGGCCCCCTCAGACACACTATGTTCATTTGCTGGCCCCCTCAGACACACTATGTTCATTTGCTGGCCCCCTCACTCACACTACATTCATTTGCTGGGCCCCCCACGTACACTACATTCATTTGCTGGCCCCCTCACTCACACTACATTCATTTGCTGGCTCCCCCATGCACACTACATTCATTTGCTGGCCCCCTCAGACACACTATGTTCATTTGCTGGCCCCCTCACTCACACTACATTCATTTGCTGGCTCCCCCACGCACACTACATTCATTTGCTGGCCCCCTCACACACACTACATTCATATGCTGCCCCCTCACACACACTACATTCATATGCTGCCCCCTCACACACACTACATTCATATGATGCCTCCTCAAACACACTACATACATATGCTGCCCCTCACACACACACTACATTCATATTCTGACAAACACACTACAATCATATGCTGACACAAACACACACACTACATTCATATGCTGACACACACATACTACTACTGCACCTCCCTCACTTACCTGGTTGTATCAGCGTGCACCAGCAGGTTTCTTCATCTCTTCTTCACACATGGAACGGCACCAGTCACATGGTGCGCGTCCCATGTGACTAAAAGAACAGCACACAGAGCGGGAGGGAGGGGGGTGGATTGTTAGGATCTGCGGCCAACAGGAGAGGGTGGCTGGTCCCGGGGAAGGGGCAAGCCACCTAGTCTGTAGGGACCGGCCCAAAATAATCTGATTTTCTCCGGCCCAGCCCGCCCCTGGTGTTTCCTCACCAATACATAATGCTGGTAAAGATTGAGATAGGATATCTTTATTTTTAGTATGAGCATAACCTCGTAAAGTTTAGTTAGGTAAGACCCAGATTGAAATATTTAATTTATTATACAAACATGAAAGGTATTTTTTCATCTATTCTGTCATCGGCAGTGGTAAACCATAATTTAAGTTGAATTCATTAGAAGAGATATCTGAATCCAGATGACAGTTTACCTGTTTAACTATGAGCTCTTGGGCAATAGGATTGGATGAATGGGAACCACCTTTATATCCTTATCTGACCGATCAGGCCGGATTAGAGATGTATTGTTGGTCCCTAGCTGATGGTTGGTGGAATCTGTGGCTGACAATATCAAACAGACATAGATTATGAAATAATTTAATAAAGTAAACAATAATATAAAAAAATTATGTACATCAGGCACTCTTATATAATCACAGAGATATGGTGATCCTTATCTTAAGACAGGATGTAAATATAGTATAGAAATTCATCTGTTTTGAGGGAAACTCCACTCCATTTTGTCTAAAAGACAGACTCACAACACAAAAACTAAAAATATATAGTGTAGTACATAAATTCAGATCCGGAATGCACTATAAAATATCTTCATAAATAGAATCCAATTCCACGTGAGAGATGTCAGATTACAACTTCACCCACGATTTTCCACACTTCACCCTAGCAGGGTGTATGTTTACAAGATTTAAACTTACAGATACAAAGAAGGAGGAAAAGGAAGAATGCAACAGTGAGGCACTCTGAACCCTGTATTAATAAAACTTATATTGAATAACATTAAATAATGTATAATAATAATGTATAATAAAATATTAAAACTGTAATTGAAAAATGACAACCTTTAATCTAAACTGTTAAAACTAGCAGATAGTATTGCTAGAGCGCGCTACTTGGCCCTGTTCTGTGTATATATGGGTATATTTATTAGTCTTTGTCTATCATCATCATCATTTATTTATATAGCACCACTGATTCCGCAGCGCTGTACAGAGAACTCATTCACATCAGTCCCCATTGGACTTACAGTCTAAATTCCCTAAAATACACACACACAGACAGAGAGACTAGAGACAATTTTGATAGCAGCCAATTAACCTACCAGTATGTTTTTGGAGTGTGGGAGGAAACCCACGCAAACTACACACAGATAAGGCCATGGGTGGGAATTGAACTCATGACCCCAGCGCTGTGAGGCAGAAGTGCTAACCACTAAGCCACCGTGCTGCCACATGTCATGGAGATTGTATCTCCCTTAGTAGCATGGGCAATATAACATTATCACTGATAGAGAAAATACTGTTCCCAAAAATCAAATACGATAGATTATATAAGGAGTGCAGCAAGGATAAGTGCATTTAACCAAATGAAGTATTTGGCATATAAAACAATAGCGTTATCTCTTAAATCAGATTACTTTGTAATATACTGATAAATGCAGGCTCCAGTAGATGTACCACCCTCAGTATAGCTGGGTGCAATCTAATATAAACAGCATTGTCTGTGTGGATAATTCACAGTTAGCTAGTTAACCCCTGTGGTGTTAATATGATAATAATGTTAATATGTTAATCCATTCATATGTTAATCCTACTTTCCCTCTATAACATGAGTATTAACCACGGAGATCTTTTTTTAAATAGGAATCTCTAATGCCTTCCTAGCTAACAATTAATAGATAGTCCATAATAGCATCTAAATCCTTAACGGCATAATATCATATATACACAGAGCCGTCGGCACATGTGTAGCCGACGTGCATTTTGTTATTAATGGCTCTGTGCAAGCCTATTCATTGAATATTTATACCTCCCACTAATGCTGACACACTAGGCAACGTTTGGTGGCAACCGCCACACCCCCATTGATTGACAGCGCTATTAGCCCATAGAATCAGGGCATTTTCCCGACAGTATATCCTGATTGGGTGATAACACACTTAATTAATTTGTGTAAACAAAAAGGTTGCAGCTCGTAACAGGAACTAGACTAAATGCTTAATTTAATCTTTGTATCACTAATATAGATAGTTGCCGATTTAGGTAAGTATATTAGTTGTAGCAAACAGAATCTGGCTGAACATTTCGAGGCTGGCGATATGATTATATACAGCTGTGGCAGGAATCTATAGCTCATAAATCATCCTAATATAAGCCAATAATGTATACATGGTGTAAAATGTATGACCTAAAACCATATATATAAATCTATTGAGAGGAATGTATAAAGTGGATAAGAAGAAATGTGAAAGACTCACAAATGAGAATTTGAATGTGAAGGAAAATCTTATAAAAGTGAGGAAAAACAATGAGCTCAGGTCAGATGAAAAATCTAAAATATATTGAACTGTAGCACTCAAGTGTCCACATAAATTCTTAAAGTGGATTGTAACAGCAAAGTCTCAAAAGTGTCCCATCACATGATTACAGACATTTATTGTAAGTATCTCCATAATTAATATGAAAAATAGGAAGATACTAATATAAATAAAAATTTAAAATACAAATAAAGGTGAAACTTAAGTGAAACCATATGACTGAACAGCTAAATGTAGAACAATGAGGTATATGGTCCTAGGGGTATATCAAATTGTGTAAAAACACATAAGATTTCTACAGAAATGCCAAAAAATTGTTATGATCATTAAGACCCCTTGGGGTCAGGCTGTCCATGAAAAAAATTCTCTTTGGAGTTCCAAATTGAGGTCACCCCCTATCAGTCCCATATTTATCTGCTCCAAAAGCCTGGAGCCCTATTGGGCAACCATCATGGCATCTCTTGAAATGTCTTGCCACCATTGTTACTTGTTTAAAGTTGTTCATATCCCTCTCAGCCTGTTTAATATTCCTCACATGCTCCAAAATTCTCTTTCTGAGAGGTCTACTTGTCATACCCACATAATGTAGGTTACATGGACAAGTCAGACAATAGTAATGGAGATCCTATCATCCAAGATCTAAGTACATTCCAGTGTTTTTGGAAAATTCTACTTATTTGTTGCCAATCTGAACAGAACGTACCAATCATGGGGACTTTTGAGTCCTTATTTTTTGTTTTAGAAGATGAATAAATGAGACTCTCTCTACTCCTTTTATTCACCAAAAGTTCTGCTTTACGGATAGCTTTTTTGCTATATCCCCTACATTCTAGTCTAGTCTTAAGCTCATTAGCTCTTCGGGCATAAGTATGTTCATCAGAACAATTACACTTCATTCTGAGTAATTCTCCTTTCGGAATGCCCTGGATTACTGCCGGATAGTGAGACCGAATGTAGAAGGCTGTTAGTATCAGTTTTTTTACGATACATGCCAATGTTTAACTGCCCATTTTCCGTCTTAGGAATAGTGAGATCCAGGAAATTGATATGGAGATCATGAATCTCAGATGTCAACTTAAGGTTCAACTCATTGGAGTTAAGAACCTGTACAAATTTCTGAAAAAGGAACTCTTCTCCATCCCATAGAATAAGTATATCATCTATATACCTGAGCCACATACTGATGTATCTCATATATATATTGTGTTCTTCAATGAAAACTTTCTCCCTTTCCCACCAACCCAGGAAGAGGTTAGCGTAGGTAGGCGCGCAAGCGCTTCCCATCGCAGTCCCTCTGACCTGTAGATCGAATTTGTCCTCAAATGCAAAGTAATTGCTCATTAAAACAAATTCCAATAAGTACAAAATGAAGTCATTGAGATCATCCCTTTGACCCATCTCAAGAAAGTATTTCACTGCCTGTAGGCCCAATTCATGTATAATGTTTGAGTAGAGAGATTCCATATCAAATGATGCCAGCTTAGTTGTATGACTAACTGAGATGTTGTTAATTTTTGCCAGTACATCTGATGTGTCCCTAACATAGGAATCAAGGCTAGTGACAAAATAGCGGAGATGTCTGTCGATAAATTTGCTGGCGTTTTCTGTAAGGCTCCGCATCCCTGAGACGATGGGTCTGCCAGGTGGATTATTTTCATCCTTATGGATTTTAGGGAGAACATAGAAGGTAGCTACCTTAGGTTGGTTAACCGACAAGTAGTCAAAATCTGATCATGATATAACTCCCCTTAGAAGTGCATCCCATATTAGAGTGTTATATTTGCACTGATAATTAGCTGTAGGGTTGCATATCAATCGCTTATAGCATTTGACATCATTCAATTGCCGGTAAACCTCATTAAGATATTTGGTACGTGGCCACAAAACCACATTACCACCTTTATCCAATGTTTTGATAACTGTGTCATCCCAGCTTTCAATCTCTTCAAGCGCCTTTGTTTCCCCCTTAGTAAGATTAAACTTTTTTCTAACTTTAAGCTGTTTTTGATGGTATAAATGGTCCATAATAATAATAATAATAATAGTAATAATAATAATATAATACATTTATAATATATATATATATATATATATATTTATATAAACTTTCTTTTTACATGTGCTCATTCAGCGTCCCTTCAACTAGAGAATCAAATCCCCCTTACTTACCTTTCAAACGCCTTGTTCTCTCCAAGTCCGATCCCCTTCTCTTCTTTTTTCTGAGTCCTCACTCCATTCTGCACTCCTCCGTGCTGTGCTCGCAGTGAATGTCGGGCGTTATAATGTCATCATGTCCGACATTCACTGCGAGCGCAGCACGTAAGAGGGGACCAGGAAGGGAGCCGGATCGCCACCTTACCTGAAGGTCAGGTGACCGCAAAAGGTAAGTTTTTTTTTTTAGTTTGTTTTTTTTACTGGATTTTTTATTTTCATTGAGAGTCCTGCCTTGGGCCCCATTGCCCACTGGGCCCCCTGCCCATCGTGCCCAGTCAGAAAGACGGCCCTGAGTGTATGTGTCACCACCTAAGATGGAAAATAGTACTCTGTACCTGTGAGGATGAAGTTTGTTATTCTGATGACAATGGTCTTTGCTGCTGCTGCATGGACTGAGAAAACTAAACATTAGCTTAATTTGGCTAAAGCAAATGTGGCTATTTAAAGAGATTGCTGGGTGTGTACTCCTAAATTATTCCTGTAGCACTGGAATAAATTAATCCAATTGGAAATGCAACTCTGCATTATGACTAGTATGTGTACAAGAATATATACATATGCACAAAAGATTAGAGGAAACAGGGTAGTTAGTGATTCCTTGTAGTTCTGCATGAGAAAGTACATGCCCAATCATCTATGAATTTTCCTCGTACCCTTGTGTGACTGGATCACTGATAAACAACTTATTTGTGGCTGGATCATGTAGAAATAATTTATTGCAGAAATGTAATTCAATCAGAGGTGCAGGCACCAATGTATAATTTGAAATGCACTTATCATGTTACATTGGGATGTGTTTTGTATGCAAGTGTCATTGTTTGGGTTTGTAACTTTGCTAGAGGAAGTCTGTTTGCTGATAGCAGGAAATGCTAAGTCAGTCTTTATGTGAAGTGACAAAAACCTGTTTAGTCTGTATACCCAGCAGGGGGCCGCTGTCTGGCTGTCCGGCGTTACTAGATCGCAGATAATGCAAGCATCAAGTTTTAGCACATAACAGAGAAGTGTAAATATTGTTAGCTTTGCATTGTATGTAAATCCATGTTTGGGTAAGCAAAATGCATCCTGATTCTAAATATAGCCTGTGAGGCTGTTTTCAAATCGGTATAAAAAGCCCTGTCTTCTATTGAAAATTCTTCTTTCTTGCTTTATCTGACCTGCTCATGGTACGTTCAACCAGTGTGAGCAAATAAACATCACTTGCTTCAAAGACTGGCTTGGAAACTTCTCTATTCCTGTGACCTACAGATTAGACCCAAAATCTAATCCGTTCCCGGCTGTTACTGAGGTTTGGACCCAGCTTTTCCGGTACTACCGCTCTGCCTGATACCCAGCAGCTCTGGCCAGGGGGGATTCCATCCACAGCAACCCTGATCAATTGGAAAGAGGTCAGGAGTACTAGCCCAGGTACACCAGCAAGAGGTACATTAGCAACGTCAGTTACCCAGAAGAAACCTGGTACTGGATGCCGGTAAGGAGTCCAGTGGTGGCAGCATTTGTAAGCCCCTCCTACTGCGGCAAGAGGGCACATTTGGGATAGCGAAAGAGAACGGTGGCAAAGTAAGCCCAGCCGGTTCCCAGCAACAGCAGACAGGGTGGCATAGGCGGCCATCCTGTCACACCTTGTTTATACGTCGTCCTAAATCTTCTTTAGTTTTTTATTCTATAATGTGATCAAGATTGATCAAAGGGAGGAATGATGTGGAAGCCAAACTGATTGATACAATATTGACTGTTTATGGTTAATACTGTATCAATTAAGCAATACAATATACTTATATTTTAGTGAGGTAAATAAGTGTGTCCAGTCCTGTTCTTGTCATAATTTAGCTGGAAGGGGTCAAAAGTTGATATGGTTGAAATGTATTCTTATTCTTAGTGACAGAAGGACAAACTTACTTACCTTTAGGTTTCAAGAAAGGTGAAGTGAGATTTACAATGCCATCACATATGCTTTAAACAATGTTGATGTATGTTGTTTGTTTACCTCAAGGTAGCCAATGTGAATTAGAATTTTTTTTTACCATATCATTACATTTTATAAAAGCTTCTGTAAGTGAACAGCTTAGATTGCAACTAGCAGCATTTTAGGAGAATCATAGTGGCACGCAAAATAAGAGTGGTAATTGTTGACAAAGAACAGCAGCAGCGGTAATTAAGTTGCAAAACTTCCACTTAGAAATGAAAGGCCGGGGACCTGGGACCGCCTAGGCCCCTTGAAGGTTTAGGGATTTTGATAAGGTGAAACTAATTTTAGATTCATTTTAACACTATATAGTATAAAATAAAAGTTTATTCATCCTGTTATCTTTTCTCATTTCACACAGTTGGCAAGACTTTAAGCATTGGCTAAAAGACAAGTTGAGGGACCACCGCAGGCATGCTCAGACTAAAGGCAGAAGTCCCCTGGAGACCACGGCATTGGCCTGTATCGATGAAGACATGGAGCAAGGGGTGGGCCACATTTACACCGGATGAAGCACAGCCGTTTTGGAGCCTCTACCACTACCAGGTAAATTTGAATGGATTTTAGCTTTAAGTAAACTAACATTATTTGGCCCAAACAATCAAAAACAAAAGTCATATATTTGCTGGTGGATACAGTAAGATGTAATGAAGCTAGCTTTTTCAATTCACATGCACTCAATTATCTGAATAATTTGTTACCACACAGTACTCACCACTCATAATTTAAGCTGATGCTAATACTTTTCTGCTGGTGACTAATTTTTTTTATTTTATTTTACTTTCTAGTTGGTCAGGCAGATACATTAGAGGATGAACAGGTGGAGGAAGCCTGTGATGTTGAAGAGCAGCAGATGGAAGAGGAAATAGAAATCAGTGGCCATGATTCACTGCGTGAATGGTATGAAAATCTTATCCAATCCAACCTTACAATTCAGCACAACACCAAGGAGATAAGCAATACCCTCACCCGCATGGAGTACAATTTACAGAGTAACCTGACCACAATCAACACTACCTTCACTCGTATAGAGCACGATTTGGAAAGTAATCTGACCACAGTCAACACTACCGCCACCCGTCTAGCTATCCTTATTGCCAAATATATCACTACCAACCCACCAGCACTAATTTCCCATGTATCCTCTCCTTCCCCTTTCTCCCCAACGTTAAGTCCAATCCATAGTCCCTACTTCAACACACCAGAGTCTCCTACCCAAATGCAACATACTTACCCTCACCAGTTTTACAATACAGCACCACTTCCCTCTCTAGGCCAAATTGTTTGGTTTCCTAGAAATTCATTTCACCACAAACAAGATTTATCCCAACCCCCTATTTTGGAAATCAGCCCATATATTGCCAATGCCATACTTACCAATCTAACCCTGCCCCCTCTGCCTCCCCTGCCATCTCTGCCACCTACCCCCACTGCTATCTCTGCCCTCTCTGTCCCTCTGCCATCTCTTCCACCTTCTGGCCATCAACCTTAGCCTCTTCCACCCAAGGAACCCCACTCCTAATAGTGATGTTATGAGCTACTATTAAACAGGCACATAACAATAAAAATAAAAAAAATAAAAAGATTGACAATGTGACACATTACTAAGGTGTAAGTATATGAGTAAGCATTAACCCTTGTGTGGTGTTTCCTACGGGTGTAGGTTTACATTGCTCTACTAGACAAGACACTGCAGGATACAATACCTATGTAGAATATAAACTCACAAAACAACTACACACAAAAAAATATTAATCAATTAATGTTATCTGTCAATAATATATTAATTAATGCTTATAAATGAAATGCAATTTTTTTAAAAAAAAAATATCCCCCCCCCCCCATTTTTACAGTTGCTCCTGATTGCAAACACATCAGTCATCAGCACTAGTATTCAGAGCTTGAACTAGTCCCCCAGTTGGAGCAAGTGATACAACAGAAAGCCAGCGTACTTCTGTGTGACTTGGACGTGGTTGCATGGGAGCGCCCTTACTGTATATTGCCTACGTGAATCCACCCATTCTCCACCCCATTCACTTCCCTAATTAGTAAACTGTAGTAAGTGTTGTTTGCAATCGAAGCTGTCATGGACGTGGCTGTGTTCTGTTGCGTATCATCTGCTTCTGCGCAGTGTGATTTTTGTCAACGATACCCACAAAACTGGCAGATACATTCCTTAATGACTCAGTCCCTAAATCTGTAAGGGCAGGGCTCATTCAGAGAAGCAGGTTAAATAGTTTAAAAACATACAATAGGATAGCATTTCTTTTCCAATGCTACAATTTTAACTGCGGCTTGTGTGCCCACACAGATCAATGCTCTCATGCCTAAAACATTTTTTAAGCTCTTTTCTTGCATGAACATTCCACTTGGAGCATGGGTTTTGCAGGTGCCTACATTATATTTTTTAATTTATTATTATGTAGGAATTATTACAAAAAAAACTTGCAAAAGCTAAATGTAGTCTGGGTTACATAAATAGTATATTTATTATCAAAATGCTTTAATTTCTTTAATACAAATGTATTTCCCTATGTTAGGAACCCCTCCAGCCGGCACAACACAACCCGGAGTCTACTCTGCCAGTCAGGTGTTCACTGGAGCCCCTGATGGTGGGGACAGACTGGGCTGCGGACTGACAGAGGGTCGTGAAGTGTGTACCGGCTGGGGAGAACCCAGGCAGGCGGAGTGGAATCCAAGCAGAGGTCAGGGGCCGGCAGCAGACAACAGTACCAGTACACAAGCTGGGGTCAAGGGTCACAAGCAGACAGGGAGGTCGGTATTCAAGCCAGAGGTCAGGGTCACGAGATTCATAAGCAAAGTCCAAATCCAAGCCAAGGGTCATACACGGAGAATCAGTAGAAGTTCAATAGACAGGAACAGGAACAAAGCAGGTCAGCAGACTGGGTAGCAGAAGCTATAACCGGCAATGAGGCAGCAGACCTCATTGCCTTAAATACAGGCATAGACCAATCAGCACTAGCATACACAGCTGCAGAGTAATTGCTGGTACAGAGTAGAACCAATCAGGGCTTGTCCCTGAACTACTCACATTTGCAGGGTAATGTTTAGTAGATAAATCCCCCTCATACAATCAGCCCACCGGCTGTCTACTACACGCCTGCGCCCAGCTTCTAACACTGCCGGGACGCAGCGCTACTGAAGAAGGAGGAGGAAATGACATCCCGGTCGTCAAGGTGACGCCCGGGATGCCAGGGGGAGCCAGAAGCGAGCCGCGGCGGCTGTGTAATTAAAAGTCTCCAGTGAAATTGTACTGTGCCATAGCTCACCCACAAACAGGAGAGGTGGCAGTTTTCAGTGCTGAAACCAAAATTATAATAGAGCTGGCAATGTTATTAAAAGTCTACAGTCACATTTGTACAGTGTCATCAAAATGGATTCACATCAGTCCACAGAAGATCAGAGCACCAAGCAGCTGCTGGCACCAGTCATGCTGATAGTAATCCCTCTACGTCATCCGCTAAAGCCTATGTTAAAGTGCATAGTGTTTTTAAGTCAGGGAAGCAAAAATGTAAAAAAGCACCTTTAACCTTGCTAAAGAAAAAAACACCTGTAATCCAGGCAAAGTTAATTGCTGGAAAAAAAAAATTGCCAACATGCCATTCTACACATGCAGTGGCAAGGTAAGAATCAGGCCTTCACCTTTCTCTATAAGTGCTAGCTCTGCAACTGTCAGTGATCCATCTTCTTGTAAGGTCAGTCATGACGATACAAGACCTTGTCATTCTGACTCAGAAAGTGGTACCCAAATATTTTTACGTGTAAAAGCCGAGCTGGAAGAAAACAGTAAGGCATTAGAAGAAACAGTATGTTCAAATTGAGAAATAACACAAATCCCTGAGGAGAGTCTATCCACGACCTTTCTGATACTATACTCATAAAAAAGCCTCCTTTCAGCATTTCCACAGATGTGTGGATGAGCAGCCCAAGTGTAGACGGTGATGCACAAATTGAGGATGCCGCTTTGGAATTGCAACAGGATCAGGGGGATATTTGTGCAGCTGACGACAGAGCTAATGAGGATGTTGATGAGGATGATGTTGTTTGTGTAAGTCCTGCACCAGTGGAAGCAGTTCTTGCATGAAGGAGGCCATTGTCATGCCTGGGCAGATGGTTATGTTAGATGATGAGCACAGATCTGAAGGTAAATCGTGTAAAAATGTGTAAGTGTGAAAACATGAATCAGCATGCTGGTTGGGACTTTCAGTCGTTGGTAAAAGATATCACACGAATCCAGAACTGGAGGCCCAAGTCCAGGCTTCCAGTTCTAGCGCACATATACAGAGGGACCCTATGGTGGGCTGGAAAGCGGCAAGACTTCTCTTACCGCTGCCAGTCAGTATGAGCATCACTCTTCTTCCCTCAACCATTCTCCATTGTGCGTTGTACCCCCAGTCAACTCTCACCTAGCCCCATCCATCAAGCCATTGACAGCTCGAGCCTTCTATTTAGATTGGCTGAATGTTGAGGACCAGCACAAGGCTCTTTTTGATCTGATGTAGGTCAGTGTCTGAGAACAGGCATGCATAAGCCAACTTCCATTAACTTCTGCACTGCCATAAGCTCACTGCTGCATTTGGGAATAGATATGTATACATCATATTTACATCACTAAATAAAACTATTGATACCTTGGAAATTAAATTTTATTCACAACATTGATAAGTAGTGTTCATACAATTACACAGGGTTTTTCAATAGGGTGACACTTTAATGGCTATCCACTTTGTAAGGCACTACCGGCTTGTTTTATTGGTATAGAAAAAACATTTTAGGCGATATTAGTAATTACAAAATAAACATTCAGTTCGAGCCAAGCTCAAGCTTTCTAAAACAAACCTTAAGATAGAAATTGTTGGAAAGCAGTGTTACTGATTGT
The DNA here is from genome assembly GCF_038048845.1 of Mixophyes fleayi. Lineage (NCBI taxonomy): Eukaryota > Metazoa > Chordata > Amphibia > Anura > Limnodynastidae > Mixophyes > Mixophyes fleayi. The sequence continues at coordinate 212,091,369 of NC_134406.1, forward strand.
GTGGTTACTGAGTGAAGAGGCCGGCCCTCTGTATGCACACTGACCATAAGTCAAACTGCACAGTGTGATGCCATGGGTAAAATGCTGTTGCTGTAAGGTTAGTCAAGCAATTAGCGAACATACTGGTATACCTTCTAACATTTGGGTATCCGGCATCAGGACAGGGAACGTGATCACGTCATGATGAGGGTGTGATCATGTCATGATTTTGTTTCCTCTATACACCTCCATTTTGCGCAGAAAGAAGGGCAATTTTAAAATGTACTGTAAGATAAGGAGTGGGGGAGAGGCTCGCTTAACTTTTAATCTCAGTGTGAAAATAAAGCTGACTGATAATTTGATACTTACATTTTCACCTAACTCTAAATGAGGCTTATATTGTGAATATTTGGAGTGTTTCAATAAAAAGAGACCAGTAATAACGCTTACCACTGTCATGAGCCATGTTGGCTCATGTCCGCACTTCCTGGCTGCATCCTGGCTGTCATGGCAACAGCCGGAACGTCACTTCCGCCCTTCTTGTCCTGGCCATTGTCATTGTAACGGCCGGGACGCTTAGTTAATTAAACGCCATGACCAGGGGCAGGCTGGCCTGGGGCGGGGGGCATCTGTTTCCCGGGTGGGTCCCAAAGTGGGCTACTTTGGCCTGGGTCACTGGGCCACCTGCATTTTTTTCCTTTAAAATAGGCTGCTGAGTTGAGTCTTGCCCCCAGACTAATATTTGCCAGCCCATCCCTGGCCATGACCAGGCATGTGTGCAGCCAGGCGCATGCGCATTAGGCTTGGCTCTTTATAGCCGCAGCTGTTGCTTATTATTATGTTACTGGAGCTTTGCTCCTGATTGACCACTGCTAGTATTTAAGGCAGGGGGGGCTTTGCCCATTGTGACATTTGGCTTTTCCTTGGACTTCACTAAAACTCTTGTGCCCCTTGACCTCTGCCTGTATCTTGGATTTCCTAGTTCGCAACATACTCTGACCTATTTGCCTGCTTTTCGGTATCCCTGCTTGCTACAGACCTGAAACCTTTGGCCTGCCCACCGATATCAACATCCAGTATTCCGGATTCCTCCACCTTGTGCTACAGTTTGTTTGTAATAATCTTCTACTACTATATAGATAAATATTGGGTGTCCGAGTACCAACGAACAAACTAGTTCTACAGGAAAAGCGTCTGCTATAGGTGAATATCTCTACCAGTTAGGTTCTAAAAGCCTATCTAAACAGCTGTTAGTCCTAACAACCATATTTGAATAACTGAATACAGTGCTCCTTGTTTTACCCCTAAGGCATCTGCTGCAATATAGAAAGCCTCAGGGATAGCTTCCAGAAAGTGTGAACTATTGATCTAATAAATCACTTTGGTATGATCAGTATGCCAAAGAATGAGCAGAAAACACCACTTTATTCCATATAAAGGCCTTCTTTACCTCTCTGTTTTTTCAAATTGTAAACGCTACGCAATTTGTTGGCGCTATATAAATAAATGTTGATTATGTTGATGATTAAATAAACCAGAGAATTTAATTAATGACTTACTGGTAAACAGAACACTACCTAATGTCACTCACCGGACTGTGAGTGCTTCTTCCCGGACATTTAGGAACCGTGGCCGTCCTCCATCCTGAGGGACTGCGCATGCGCAGCCCTTTCTATACCTCCAGTGTATGTTCCTTTAACTTAATTGGCAGATCAGGCAACCTCCCTATATTAAGCACCTGTGGTCATCACCACATTGCCTGATCTTGGAGTCTCATTCCCCATGAGTCTCTGAAGGTGTTCCTGTGTTTCCTTGTTTATTCAGCCCTGCTGATTCCTGTGGTTTCCAAACCACTTCTACCTCTGTGGTTTCCAAACCACTTCTGCTACTGTGGTTCCCATACCACTTCTACCATCTACTGTATCATTGTGACTGTGAGCTGATTCCTATCCGCTGCCTCCGTGCACTACAGTCTTCTAATCACTTCAACTCTACCATGTATCATTGGGACTGTTAGCTGATGCCTATCCGCTGCCTCCGTGCACTACAGGCTTCAACCACATCCACTCACCTGTTCATGATTGTGACTGCCAGCTGATTCCTATCCGCTGCCTCCGTGCACTACAGTCTTCAACCTGCAACCCGTCTGTGTTTCATCGTGACTGTTTAGCTGATTCCTATCCGCTGCCTCCGTGCACTACAGTCTTCAACCTGCAACTCGTCTGTGTTTCATCATCGTGACTGCTAGCTGATTCCTATCCGCTGCCTCCGTGCACTACAGTCTTCAACCTGCACCCGTCTGTGTTTCATCGTGACTGTTTGGCTGATTCCTATCCGCTGCCTCTGTGCGCTTCAGTCTTCAGTCCTTGTCAACGCTCCCGTGTTTCCTTGAGTCTGCCTCCACTATTGCTACCCGCTATTCTCCGTGATCAACAGTGCCTGTTCAACTCTGCTCTCCCGTGTCCCATCGTTACTGCACCTGCTGGTTGCTATTGGCTACCTCCGTGTTCCCGCAGAGACCCGCTGCTGCTACTCCTCAGCACTACTCATCCATCTACTGCTGATCCGCTCTCCACGCTTTCCTGTGTTCCCTGCTGGTCTACCTACCCGTGCGCTGCACCTACTAGACCACCGCTTCACCCATCCAGGGACTTCGCATCCTGCCGGCCTCCTGCCGTTCAGGTATCTCTGCACTCCTGTCTGACTGCCTCCTGAACCACGGTATGCATACTTCTCATTGACTGTGCTGTGTATTGCATACCTTGCTGGACTGTGTTGGTTCTCCTCTGGAGTGTGCTATCCGCTGAGTCTATTGCCATCATTGACTGTGTTATCTTATGCTGGACTACTTCAAGAGACTTTCTATATTGGCAGTATTGTTCAGTCATCTATACATTTATATTGTGCATATCACTGTGGTTCAAAGTCAAGGTGCCCGTGTATATCTTGTGTTGCAGTCTCTCCCCGTGCACCTCCTCACATATATATTCAGTGGTACAACTTGCTGAAGGCAGACCACTGATCCCTGTTTCCTGTATCACCTGTTCCAGTATCCTCTCACATAGCAGTGGTACAACTTGCTATCGCAGACCACTGACTACCCGGATACCTCCACTTGGATTCCACTCCTTCACTCAGACAGCGGTACAACTTGCTATCCGCAGACCGCTGACTCTCATCACCTCCTCGTTTCTGTTGGACATTCCTCCTCACTATAGCAGTGGTACAACTTGCTACCGCAGACCACTGACTACCTTCACGTGTCCTTTGTCCATACAGTTCCTCGTGTATTACTACCTCCATATTGCCAGTGCTGCTAGTCATAGACTTTCCTGAGCATCTCATCATCTGCTATTTCCTGTTCCGTGATCACCCTGCTACCAGAGTACCATATTACCACCTATACTGCTCTGGTAAGCCTATCACCTGGTGATCCCTGGGTAAAGACTCCTAGTGCCCGTGACAGTAAGATCAGGCCATGACAGACCCAGATACGGAACCTACTGCTAAAGAGATGCTGCAGCATCTGGTCAGTCGTGTGGAGCAACAGGATGCTCGCCAACAGCTGTTACTTCAATGTTACCAATCGTTAACCTCCCAAGGAACATCTGGACAGACTGTTACAGCTAGTATTGAAGCTCCTGTGCTTTCCTCCGTTTCCCCAGTGCCATCCCAGGTGTCTACAGCTCCTACGCTTCACCTGCCTACTCCGTCAAAATATGACGGGGACCCCAAAACTTGTAGAGGTTTCCTTAACCAATGTTCAGTCCATTTTGAACTCCAACCTCAAAATTTTTCTACCCATCGTTCCAGAGTGGCCTATCTTATCTCATTGTTTTCTGGACAAGCCCTGGCTTGGGCCTCCCCTCTGTGGGAAAGAAACGATCCAATTCTACAAGATAGTGCCAAATTCATTTCCACGTTCCGAAGTGTGTTCGATGAACCAGGTCGTGTGACCTCCGCTGCTTCCAGCATTCTTCGTTTGCGACAAGGCTCCCATACAGTAGGACAGTATGTCATTCAATTTAGGATCTTAGCCTCTGAACTTCAGTGGAACACTGAAGCATTAGTTGCCGCCTTCTGGCAGGGGCTCTCCGATAAAATTAAAGATGCACTGACTACCCAAGAGCTTCCTTCGTCACTAGAAGATTTGATCTCTCTTTGCCATCGTGTAGACATGAGATTTCGTGAAAGAGAATCTGAGAAAACAACTTCTGCTAAAGCACCTCTTCGTTTAAACCCTCAATTTCGTCCAGTTTCACCTTCTGTGATTCCCATGGAGATAGGACGTTCCAAATTATCTTTAGAAGAGAGGAAACGAAGAGTAAAGAATAGACTCTGTATCTATTGTGCTGATTCCACACATATGCTCAGTTCTTGCCCTAAGAGATCGGGAAATGCCAGGCCCTAACTAGTTCTGGAGAGGTGAAGTTAGGGTCCCTGGAGTCCTCTCCATTGTCTATGAAATCTAAAGTCTGCGCTTTCGATGTTACGATTTCCTTTGCTACTAAATCCTTTGAGTCACAGGCATTGATTGATTCCGGAGCAGCAGGAAATTTCATTTCTAAATCACTAGTGAATCAATGGTCCCTACCAGTGATCACTTTAAAAACACCCATTACTGTGACGGCTATAGATGGATCACGTCTCATCAATGGTCTCATCACCCAGAGTACGTCTCCAGTAACCCTTCAGATTGGTGTACTACACCATGAAGAAATTTCGTTTTTAATTCTTCCTGTTACGACAAGTCCGATTGTCTTAGGCCTTCCATGGCTTCAATGTCACTCTCCCCAGATTGACTGGCGCACCCCTCAAGTTACGTCTTGGGGGCCTGAATGTCACCATCGTTGTCTCTCTCAAGTTATTCCTCTTAAAGTACAGCAATCTTCCATCTCATCTTCCTCCCCGGGACTCCCTCCTCAGTATGCTTCATTTGCCGATGTGTTTGATAAAGCTCAGTCTGAACGTCTTCCTCCTCATCGTTCTTGGGATTGTCCGATCGACCTTCTACCTGGCAAGACTCCTCCCAGGGGTCGGGTCTATCCTCTCTCGTTACCTGAAACTCAAGCCACATCTGAGTACATACGGGAGAATCTCCAGCGTGGGTTCATTCGACCTTCCACCTCTCCCGCTGGAGCTGGGTTCTTCTTCGTCAAAAAGAAGGATGGATCATTACGCCCTTGTATAGATTTTCGTGGACTCAACGCCATTACTATCAAGAATCGGTATCCCATTCCGCTGATCACTGAGCTATTTGATCGCATCAAGGGAGCTCGGATATTTACTAAGTTGGATCTTCGTGGTGCCTACAATTTAATTAGAATCCGTTCCGGTGACGAATGGAAGACCGCGTTTAACACCAGAGATGGGCATTACGAATATTTAGTAATGCCCTTCGGGCTGTGTAATGCCCCCGCGGTTTTCCAGGGTTTCATCAATGAGATCTTTCGGGACTTATTATATGTATGTGTCGTTGTCTACCTGGACGACATATTGATCTTCTCACAGGACCTGCCTTCTCATCACCAACATGTGGCAGAGGTCCTCTCCAGACTACGGAAAAACTCATTGTTCTGTAAATTGGAAAAATGTTCATTCGAGTTACCCCAGATTCCATTCTTGGGGTATATAGTTTCCGGAGTTGGCCTGAAGATGGATCCAGACAAAGTAAATGCTGTACTACATTGGCCTCAGCCAACTACTCTTCGTGCCATCCAGCGTTTTTTAGGTTTTGCCAATTACTATAGACGCTTCATTCAAGACTTCTCATCCATTGCATCTCCCATTGTGGCCTTAACTCGGAAAGGGGCTAATACTAAGCAATGGTCATCTGAGGCTCTCCAAGCCTTTCAAATCCTCAAAGAGTCCTTCTCGTCTGCTCCCATTCTGCGACAACCTGATGTGACACTCCCCTTCTTCCTAGAAGTAGATGCCTCTAATGTGGGCTTAGGAGCTATTCTCTCCCAACGCTCGGAGCAACAAAAATTACATCCTTGTGCCTTCTACTCTCGGGGTCTTCTGCCCGCAGAGAAAAACTATACTATCGGGGACAAGGAGTTGCTGGCCATCAAAGCTGCATTAGAGGAATGGAGATACTTGTTGGAAGGAGCTCGCCATCCGGTGACGATCTTCACGGATCATAAGAACTTGTCATATTTGCAATCTGCTCAATGCTTGAACCCTCGTCAAGCAAGATGGTCTCTTTTCTTTTCCCGTTTTGAATTAATTATAACCTTCAAACCAGCTGCTAAGAACAAGAAAGCTGACGCTCTATCTCGAGCTTTTGTGACGTCCTCTGATGTAGAAGAGGTTCCCAACCATGCTATTCTAGACCCCAAATGTATTTCTCTGGCTGCTTCATCCACCAAAATGCTACCATTGGGGAAGACCCTCGTGCCTCCTACTCTGAGGAGGAAAATCCTTTCGTGGTTCCATGCCTCTCGTTTTTCTGGACACGCCGGTGAACATAAGACCTTTGAGATTCTCTCTCGTAGTTACTGGTGGCCTTCAATGAGGAGAGACGTCAAAGAGTTTATTGCTTCCTGTGATTTATGTTCTCAGTTCAAATCCTCCCGCAGAACTCCAGCAGGGTTGCTGCGACCACTACCCATTCCGTCCAAGCCTTGGACCCATATTAGTATGGATTTCGTTACTGATTTGCCACCAAGTAAGAATCACAATACTATTTGGGTAGTGGTAGACAGATTTTCGAAGATGGCTCATTTCGTCCCTCTGTCCGGTTTACCTTCCTCGTCTACTCTGGCTGAACATTTCATTAAAGAAATCTTCCGCATCCATGGATGTCCGTCTGAGATTGTGTCAGATAGAGGAGTACAATTCGTTTCCAGATTCTGGCGGGCCCTTTGTAAAACCTTGGGCATACGATTAGCACTCTCATCGTCTTACCATCCGCAATCTAACGGACAAACGGAACGAGTCAATCAAGATCTTGAGACTTTTATTAGGATGTTCTCTTCAGCCAACCAAGACAACTGGGTAGAATTGCTCCCTTGGGCTGAATTCGCCCATAACAACATGTACCATGAGTCATCATCCAAAACTCCATTCTTTGTGGTCTACGGTCACCATCCGTCTTTTCCGGAATTTCCTGCCCTCCCGCCCACCCAAGTTCCTGCTGTGGAGACTGCTTGTCAGACCTTCAAAAATATCTGGTCTCAGGTCAAAACCTGTTTAAAGAAGACATCTAACAAATATAAGTCTTTCGCAGATAAGAAGAGGCGGGCTATTCCACCACTAAAAATTGGAGATCGTGTCTGGTTATCTACCAAAAATATTCGTTTGAAGGTTCCATCTATGAAATTCGCCCCTCGTTTTATTGGTCCATATAGGATCATTCAAGTTATCAATCCAGTATGTGTTAAACTTCTTCTTCCTAAGAATCTTCGGATCTCCAATGCCTTCCATGTGTCCTTGCTCAAACCTCTCATCATCAACCGTTTCTCGACTCCTTCCTCAGCACCGCAGCCAGTTCAAGTTCATCAGGAGGAGGATTTCGAGATTACTGAGGTATTGGATGCAAAAATTTCGCGAGGAGTCCTCCGTTTCCTCGTTCATTGGAAGGGCTTTGGTCCTGAGGAGCGTTCATGGATCAAAGCTGAAGATCTTAATGCTCCTGCCCTTCTGAAGAAGTTTTATTCCAAAAATCCGGACAAGCCCGGTTCCAGGCGTTCTGTGCCCACCTTTAAAAGGGGGGGTACTGTCACTCACCGGACTGTGAGTGCTTCTTCCCGGACATTTAGGAACCGTGGCCGTCCTCCATCCTGAGGGACTGCGCATGCGCAGCCCTTTCTATACCTCCAGTGTATGTTCCTTTAACTTAATTGGCAGATCAGGCAACCTCCCTATATTAAGCACCTGTGGTCATCACCACATTGCCTGATCTTGGAGTCTCATTCCCCATGAGTCTCTGAAGGTGTTCCTGTGTTTCCTTGTTTATTCAGCCCTGCTGATTCCTGTGGTTTCCAAACCACTTCTACCTCTGTGGTTTCCAAACCACTTCTGCTACTGTGGTTCCCATACCACTTCTACCATCTACTGTATCATTGTGACTGTGAGCTGATTCCTATCCGCTGCCTCCGTGCACTACAGTCTTCTAATCACTTCAACTCTACCATGTATCATTGGGACTGTTAGCTGATGCCTATCCGCTGCCTCCGTGCACTACAGGCTTCAACCACATCCACTCACCTGTTCATGATTGTGACTGCCAGCTGATTCCTATCCGCTGCCTCCGTGCACTACAGTCTTCAACCTGCAACCCGTCTGTGTTTCATCGTGACTGTTTAGCTGATTCCTATCCGCTGCCTCCGTGCACTACAGTCTTCAACCTGCAACTCGTCTGTGTTTCATCATCGTGACTGCTAGCTGATTCCTATCCGCTGCCTCCGTGCACTACAGTCTTCAACCTGCACCCGTCTGTGTTTCATCGTGACTGTTTGGCTGATTCCTATCCGCTGCCTCTGTGCGCTTCAGTCTTCAGTCCTTGTCAACGCTCCCGTGTTTCCTTGAGTCTGCCTCCACTATTGCTACCCGCTATTCTCCGTGATCAACAGTGCCTGTTCAACTCTGCTCTCCCGTGTCCCATCGTTACTGCACCTGCTGGTTGCTATTGGCTACCTCCGTGTTCCCGCAGAGACCCGCTGCTGCTACTCCTCAGCACTACTCATCCATCTACTGCTGATCCGCTCTCCACGCTTTCCTGTGTTCCCTGCTGGTCTACCTACCCGTGCGCTGCACCTACTAGACCACCGCTTCACCCATCCAGGGACTTCGCATCCTGCCGGCCTCCTGCCGTTCAGGTATCTCTGCACTCCTGTCTGACTGCCTCCTGAACCACGGTATGCATACTTCTCATTGACTGTGCTGTGTATTGCATACCTTGCTGGACTGTGTTGGTTCTCCTCTGGAGTGTGCTATCCGCTGAGTCTATTGCCATCATTGACTGTGTTATCTTATGCTGGACTACTTCAAGAGACTTTCTATATTGGCAGTATTGTTCAGTCATCTATACATTTATATTGTGCATATCACTGTGGTTCAAAGTCAAGGTGCCCGTGTATATCTTGTGTTGCAGTCTCTCCCCGTGCACCTCCTCACATATATATTCAGTGGTACAACTTGCTGAAGGCAGACCACTGATCCCTGTTTCCTGTATCACCTGTTCCAGTATCCTCTCACATAGCAGTGGTACAACTTGCTATCGCAGACCACTGACTACCCGGATACCTCCACTTGGATTCCACTCCTTCACTCAGACAGCGGTACAACTTGCTATCCGCAGACCGCTGACTCTCATCACCTCCTCGTTTCTGTTGGACATTCCTCCTCACTATAGCAGTGGTACAACTTGCTACCGCAGACCACTGACTACCTTCACGTGTCCTTTGTCCATACAGTTCCTCGTGTATTACTACCTCCATATTGCCAGTGCTGCTAGTCATAGACTTTCCTGAGCATCTCATCATCTGCTATTTCCTGTTCCGTGATCACCCTGCTACCAGAGTACCATATTACCACCTATACTGCTCTGGTAAGCCTATCACCTGGTGATCCCTGGGTAAAGACTCCTAGTGCCCGTGACACCTAACAATAGGAACTTTTATCTTATAGTCAAGCTGTAAAAGGAAGTACCATGTATGGTCTGTAAATGGCTGCTAATCCGACATGTTATTGGCTTTCACATTACATAATGCAGTAGTAACACATAAAGTTATCATGCTGCCTATATGGTACAAAGGACATTGATTGCCATTTTGTGCAATCAGTGTTTACCATACTGAATGTCCGGGAGGCTACTGAATTATTAAGAAGAGCAGGCACTTTCCCTGATCCTGGTCAGAGGCGGAACTTAATGATGTGATTCACATCATCATGGCAATGCCCTCTTCTATGATTTGCCTCTTCACACTTTCCTCTCTCAATTCCCCATTTGCCTCTCTCCACTTCCCCAGATAAGGAGAGAAACTAAAAGTTGGTAAGTATGGTGGGTTCTTTTCTGTTTGATTTATGTTGCGGAAATATCTAAAAGAGAATCAGCTAAATAACCAGGATTTGTTCATTGAATAGGTGTCTTGTGTCATTAATACATTTAAGGCATATTTTTTGTGTGGATTAAATTTTGCATAAAAATATGTGAGGTCTATATACTAAAGCAAATATGGAGGAAAGGGTGTCACTTATAAGGCTGTCTATCAAGGGATTGCCTGGTGGAGGAGCTGGCACATAGCTAAGCATACACACATGGTAATGAGATTATAATGTGTGTGCACACATTTGGCGAAAATCCTCAACCACATCAGAATTGGCAGATGTCAGGTCTGCTAAGTTTGTGTAGTATAAACCTGTTGTATGTAAACAATTCTTACATATGGTGCTGTTCTGCGCCAAGAATGAAGCCCTATATTTGTTCAGAGGCTCTTCACACATTTGTACATAGAACTCTGAACTTTTATAGTTTCGGAGCCTATAAATGTGTGTGTAGGTGTATTACCATTCACCCCATTGTTGGTCACGAAGCCATAGTACTACAGTGCCTAGATATGTGTTCTGAATGATCAGTAGAAAGGTTATTTCCTCCCACAGCCTCTGTATCCAGTGGTGTGCCTGGAAGCTGATTGATTCAACTCTCATGCACACAATCAGTAAAAGACAGTACTCAATGTGGCTATGCAAGCCCAACACTATCATTGTGATGTCATCAAGTAATCCCTGCACCCCAGCAGTAAGAGATCATTTGTAATAGTGCTATGATTAAATCCCTATTAAAGTAGATCTTACAAGGTCAAGGTGCAGAGGGGAATAAATGGTTAACTTAAACAGAACAATTAGCAAGTATATCCACAAAACATAAAGGGCCTGATCCATGTTCGGGCGTAAGTTCGTTTGTGTGCTGCATCTTGCGTGAAATAGCTCTACACATACTCAGAAACGGACTGTGTACCAATGAACGCAATTGCATGCAATCCATGTCACTTAGTACTGCTACAACTTGAGAGGCGGTAAGGGGGAGTGAAGAGGCGGAAGAATATAGACCATGTACAGTAAGGGCGTTCCAACACAGGTGCGGACAATTCAAGTCCTGTGTTTCCCAGAAGTACGTCTAGTTTTAGCCATGTCATTTGCACCAGCTACAGGGCAGGTGTAAGTGCCGACTGATAGTGATAACTGACATGGTATCGTATTTGGTTTAAAAACTACACGTAAGCGTGCCACCAGCTAGCACAGAACATGTGTGTGCATGAAAGATTGACTATATAAACGCATAGTAATTCAGTACGCATTAAAAGCATCTTGATTTATGTATTTAATTTAAATATATATATATTAAAAAAAGTTCTTAAAATCCATATTTTAATTAATTATACTGTTAAGAGTTGTTCATTTATTTTATAATTTACATTTGCTTTAGTTGTTCTGATGTGACCTTTTAGTGAATAGACGCTTGCGCGTATAATGCCTTCTGTTCTGTCTGTTTGCATACGGCAAGTAATATTTAAGCAGTGCGTACTTACACCCAGATTCAAATGGAAAAGTATCTTTAGATACGTTTGGATTTCAATACGATTGGAATTAAACACAAGGTCTGTGCTGTTTTTTAAAACGTAAGTGGCATCCGAACATGAATCAGGCCCAAAAAACACTAACATAAACCCTTTTCTATTCTGCCTCATGAGCATTTCTAGGCCTCTTTGGCATTTAATCTACCATCAGATACACTTCGATCAGCTTAAAGGGTTTGCTATCCCTATATGTTTGACATCTACTAAGCTTGCCAATATTGCCATTCTTTATTATAACAGGCTAAAAGCATTTATTTTACAATTTATACATCATTTAATAGGGTCTAACACATTCTTATGCATGAATTAATTTGTTCATTCAGCACAGTTTACATGAACTAACTATATGTATGTTTTTATTGTGTATTAAAAATTATTTTTACATTTAGATTATCATTGTTGGTGTCCTTATTGACAATAGGGCGTGGGCTACTCTCAACTGTACTGCTTCTTATCTGTTTATTACATAATTGTACTGTTTCTCATCTGTTTATTACATAATGCGGTCAGGTGCAAATAGTTTCCCACCAAATTTGCACTCAACTTCATTTTAGATTTATAAGAATGGAAAATGATTCTATTATTCAAATTCTCCAGTTTCGCAGCTTTGCCTTTAAATGTAATACTGATACTTCAGATAACATGCCCTGTGGCACAATGCTAATTATCTTGACTTTAAAAATTGTTTGAAAAAAATCTACAAATCCTTTTTTTCTTTCATCATGCAGCTATTAAAGCAAGAAGAGAACTGTTGAAACAGCAATAATCAGATCATGTACGAATCTGTAGTATTTTAATCGAGCTGAAACAGACAGGGTGTGTTTGCTTAATAGCTTACTCATTTAGTTACCGATTGAGACTGCATTAATCCATAGGCTGGAGTCAGTAAAGCATTGCACAGCAGGATCGGAACTCAGGGAGCAACATATTCTGAACCTTTCTTGTGATAAACACAGAAAAACACTCCTATGCTAACCTCCACTTATACTATACTCAGTACTTTGCTTTCGAGATTTGCATGATCATTATTGCCTTACAGAGGTTTCCCTGCTGGTGATTCTCAGTGTGTGCCTTTTACAATGGTTTCAAAAGGAGCAGAAATCAGCTAATACTGAATATGTCGCCTAATAACAGTACACACGTTATGGTTTGCAATCTACTTTAAACATGCCTAGCTTCCTTTATTTAAATCGGGTCAGGGAACTTTTTACCTTTTACCCCAAAATATATTTAGATACGCCGACGTTACCCACTTGATTTGAAAGGAAGGAAATCATATACTATTAATTATTGGAATTCCATACTTTTGTTCCCCCCTCTCTTGCTTCCCTCACGCTATGTGCCTCCATAGTTTTGTTCCACGTCTCTTATTTCCCTCACCCTATGTGCCTCTGTTATTTTACTTACTTTTCTACTGACTTTTTCTCTTCTTCTTGTCTTGTTTTCTTCTGCCGCTGCTCCTCTCTGCTCCTCACTGAAAATGACGTCGGGCCGCCTGACATTCAGTGGGAGAGAGGAGGAGAGGAGACTGCTGGGAGCCGAGCGCACAGTCATGTGATTGAAAAAAAATCACATGACCGCCAGCGGTGTGTCTCGGCAGCATTACCCCCAGGAAATAAATTTTTACCCCGTTTGGGGTAATTTACCCCGTTACCTGACCACTGATTTAAATGTATTGCTAAATCTTTACGTACGGCTAAAATTTGTATTGTAAGGGGTCTATGCATCATAAGATGCTGTGCTGCTAAATATGCATTGCTGCACATCGCAGTGATGCATATTTATGCACCGCTAAGATGCAATATGCCGGGGCTACTCTGCGAGCTCCGGTGAAGTGACCCCTGTGATGCAAACACTGTTTTCTGTTTATCGGCAGCCTAGCGCCGGTGATAAGAGGGCATGTGCACAGCACTTTCACTATATTGGATTCAGCCAAAGCCAGAGAGGCTTCAGCAGAATCCTATAGGAAATGACAGGTAACGCCATCCTGAGATGGTGTTACCTGTCTGCGCAATGTAAAGCTTATCAAAGCTTTATGCATTGCAGAACATCGCAGTCCCCATATTTATCTATGGGGACTGCAATGCTGCATGGTATTAGCCGAAACGGAGGAGATCTCACAGAAATGGTAATACATGTAATCAGGGCCTGATCAACCACTAGGCTGACCAGGCTGCAGCCTGGGGCGCTGGGTCCCGGGGGGCGCTGCCTTGTGGGTATTTTTTAAAAAAAAATAAAAAATAAAAAAATTTTTTTTTAATTTTTTTTTTTTTTCTTCATTCAGATTTTTTTCGGGGTGGGGGAGGGGGGGGTCGCCGCCGGGGGGGGGGGTCGCCACGGGGGGTGGAGGGCTCGACAATCAAAAGCAATGGTGGTCAGTGGTTAGCAACACACAGCCAATCGCCAGGCTGCCTGTTGCTGTGCAGCAGACAGGAAGCAGGACGTCTTCACTTCCTATCTGCTGATCTGAGGAGAGGAGCGACGCTGGCACAACTACAGGTAATTGAAGGGGGGAACTGCCCTGCATATCTATAGGGAGGAGGGGGAACTGCCCTGCATATCTATAGGGAGGGGGGGAACTGCCCTGCATATCTATAGGGAGGGGGGAACTGCCCTGCATATCTATAGGGAGGGGGGGAACTGCCCTGCATATCTATAGGGAGGGGGGGGGAACTGCCCTGCATATCTATAGGGAGGGGGGGAACTGCCCTGCATATCTATAGGGAGGGGGGGAACTGCCCTGCATATCTATAGGGAGGGGGGGAACTGCCCTGCATATCTATAGGGAGGGGGGGGAACTGCCCTACATATCTATAGGGAGGGGGAGAACTGCCCTGCATATCTATAGGGAGGGGTAACTGCCCTGCATATCTATAGGAAGGGGGGGGGGACTACCCTGCATATCTATAGGGAGGGGGGAACTACCCTGCATATCTATAGGGAGGGGGGGAACTACACTGCATATCTATAGAGAGGGGGGGGAACTACCCTGCATATCTATAGGGAGGGGGGGACTACCCTGCATATCTATAGGGAGGGAGAGGGGGAACTGTCATGCATATGTATAGGGAGGGAGAGGGGGACTGTCATACAAATCTATAGGGTGGGAGGGGGGGGCTGCCATGAAAATCTATAGGGAGGGAGAGAGGTTGATATGTATGAAGGAGGGCAGAGGAGGGGGGCTGATATATGTGACTGGGGGAGTTTTGATGTGACGGGGGGGATAGCTAGCTAGCAGAGTGGAGGTAAGGAAAATAGCTGCAAGGGGGATGGATGCAGGGTGGGAGGTAAAGAAAATGGCTGCAGCAGGGGTTAAGGAAAATGGCTGTGGGGGGGTTGTGGTTAAGGAAAATGGCTGCAGGGGGTATTTAAAATATACAGCAGCTTTGGGGGGCAGAATCTCATGATTGTGTGGTGGTCACATGGGTGGTCTCAGCAATCACTAGAATACTAAATATTAGTGAGATGGGGCTGGTAGAGGTTTGTATTTGATTGACAACAAATATTCAGATATTGCTTATATATGCCTGTCCAATGGGGTACTTTTAGCTGGCCATAATGGAGTGTTTTGTTTTAACTAAAGGGCCTAATCATTCAGGGTTTGCATTATAATACATTTTTGCATTTTCAAAACAGGACGCCAACTTTCCAGAAGCCAGCGAGAGGCTAACAAAGTTGCAAGAGAGAAGAGCAAGAACAGGTAAGAGACAATGGCACAATCTGTCTAAATTTGAATGCTGGAGAATACACCTGAACATTCATATTCAGGAGTGTTCCTATACACCTATATATTCGGAGGAGGGGGGGGGGGGGGGGGGGCGCTGCGGCCGTATTAGCCTAGGGCGGCCAGAACCCTTAATCAGGCCCTGCATGTAATACATCGCAGACATACTTAAAAGATGTGGAAACAGCCGTTTCCTGATCTTTCGTCATCCCAGCTCTATTCATAGACTGCAAATTTCTTGAAATACAAATTTACAAATAGAGTGACGAATGGTGAAGCAAAAGATTAACTCGAAGATTTTATCGCTGGAATTTTCAACCTCTGCAAATAGCCTGCAAAAATTGATTTACTCATCTCTAGACTTTAGTACAATTGTAGTGCAAAAATAACTTTTAAATCGTTTAAAAACTACTATGTAACCTATTTATGAAAGGACGTAAATTAGACTTAAGTATTGTAAAGTAGGCATTTTGGTTTGCTTTTCAATGATTTTAATAAGAAAAGGAGGGTCAAAAAGTGACAATAATGGTGTATATTAGAATATGGACAATTAAAGTAGACAACCCCTTCTTAATCAAGCATGACACCCACATACAACAGAAATGTTCTCCCAGGGACTCTTCCTGTAACTATAAGGTAATAGTCAGCTTGGTGCCGGGGAATCCATGGGCCTGATTCATTAAGTAAAGTAAAGCAAAAAAAATTAGTAACTTTGCACCTCGGCAAAACCATGTTGCCTTGGAGGGGGGGGGGGGGAATTAAAATGTGAGTACAGATTTATAAATGCTGTCGAATCTAAATCAGATTGTTCACCTGTAAGTGTCAGTTTATCAGTTATGAGCTCATCAGCTGGAGACAATTAAATACACTGCATGGTTTGCATGTACAATTAGCTCTGCTTTATTAGTTACAAGTCCATATCTATTTAGCAAAAATCACGTATTACAGAAACTACGCCCCAAAAGGTTTTAACCACTCATGCTCCCTTTACACAGATGTTGCTACATTCTCTCATTTTCACACAGGAATACTCCCCAGGGGGCAGTTGGTTTATCTCCTGTTCTACTATATTCAAGGTCATGGGCAATTTCTTGCAAATAATAAATTACTCCTACAAACTAGCTGTATCTAATCTGTCTTTAAGCTATAAGAGAACAAAATGGCTATAAGGCAACAAGATGGCGTCAGCTTAGCAAAATCACATTTCTCATTGGGCAGGGCATGTTTTAGATCAACTTTAAATTTCATTGTAAAAATAAAGCTATCAAGTATTTGTGTGCTACATGAAAAGATATCCAGTATTTTAACTTATGTGCGAAATCATAAACTAATTTGCACCCCTTTCATTGTAACATGGTTTGTCCTAGAGAAAACTTACTCATTATTTTGCCTTATTTTCCTTAATGAATCAGGTCCAATATGTCCATTGTGCTGCAATCTATATAAGATTTTATTTATAATTCAGTGCTAGCTGATTGACAGCTGCACATAACAGGGAAATCATTGAGGTCTCCTTTATGTTATACATGAGGGGCATGTTTATTTAATGAGGGGTTGCCCAAAAGTGGACAACCTGTTTAAAGCATATAAGCAAATAAAAAAAAAAAATGGTACCCTTGGTAATACTTGGAAATGATTAATTAAATAATGGCTTAAACAAATAATAAGTTAGAGTCAAAGGAGGAGAAAAGAAGAGCTGGTTTATAAGCTTTATAGAACTGAGATGGAAGAACCGCACAAGGTAATGTATTGTGAGCATAAAGTATGATAAATCCTAATTAGCCCGAGAAGAAAAATTCAAACCGGGGGGTGCACCCAGACACTGATATATTTAATTTATTACAGAGAAAGAAAAGACAGTGTAAGTTGAGGCACTCCGTGAATGCTCATTAATATTTAACTTTTATTAGATTGATTAAAATGGACAAAAATTGAGCGAAATAATTAAAAAGACTAGTTAAAAGGTGTGAATAGTGATTAAAATGCAAAAAAATTATTTTGCAAAGTCTCACCTTAATCCTATTATATATATATGAAATAACAGGCTTGAATGGCACTAATTAACAGCTATGTAACACTTGTTTTTATAAGCAAGGTAATGGAATTTGGCTAAATGTATTGTTATCCAAACACCTATGGTAATAATGGTTAGGTAAGATTATTCTAACTATAATGTCACTCGATCTTGGGCTGAGGATAAACCTACAATAGCATCACAAATAAGCTTCTCCTATGGAGCTTGTAGAAGGTATTCTTACAACTTAAGAGTCTGGTGCAGACTCATAGCTTGGAAGTCTGAAAAAGACTCCTAACGAAAGTCCCTCTCATACAGGAACTTATAGCGCTAAATTATGATAGATTTAGGCAGAGACATAGGAGGTTAATGAAGCTAAGTACAGGATTCGCGGGATTTTGTGAAATTTCCCTACCTAAAATAAACTGGGAAGCGATCCTTAAGGTACATAGCATAAAATAAAGAAAGGTGAGACACAACGCCGACGCGCGTTTCGCTCACTGGCTTTTTCAAGGCCTTGAAAAAGCCAGTGAGCGAAACGGTAGGGAAATTTCACAAAATCCCGCGAATCCTGTACTTAGCTTCATTAACCTCCTATGTCTCTGCCTAAATCTATCATAATTTAGCGCTATAAGTTCCTGTATGAGAGGGACTTTCGTTAGGAGTCTTTTTCAGACTTCCAAGCTATGAGTCTGCACCAGACTCTTAAGTTGTAAGAATACCTTCTACAAGCTCCATAGGAGAAGCTTATTTGTGATGCTATTGTAGGTTTATCCTCAGCCCAAGATCGAGTGACATTATAGTTAGAATAATCTTACCTAACCATTATTACCATAGGTGTTTGGATAACAATACATTTAGCCAAATTCCATTACCTTGCTTATAAAAACAAGTGTTACATAGCTGTTAATTAGTGCCATTCAAGCCTGTTATTTCATATATATATAATAGGATTAAGGTGAGACTTTGCAAAATAATTTTTTTGCATTTTAATCACTATTCACACCTTTTAACTAGTCTTTTTAATTATTTCGCTCAATTTTTGTCCATTTTAATCAATCTAATAAAAGTTAAATATTAATGAGCATTCACGGAGTGCCTCAACTTACACTGTCTTTTCTTTCTCTGGTTTATAAGCTTGTCTGGATTTTTGGTTAAATTCACCCTTTCCTTGTCATTTCCAAAAAAAGATCTAGGAATAGATTTACTAAACTGCGGGTTTGGAAAAGTGGAGATGTTGCCTATAGCAACCAATCAGATCATAGCTTTCATTTATTTAGTGCATTCTACAAAATGACAGCTAGAATCTGATTGGTTGCTATAGGCAACATCTCCACTTTTTCAAACCCGCAGTTTAGTAAATATACTCCCAAGGCTTCTACAAGTCTCTAAAACAAAGGAAATTTAGTAGAACAAACTGTGTAGATTATTTTGTATGAGGATTTATTAATGTAGGATTGCATTTTCCTGCTGTATGTTTGAATTATGATTAAAGGATTTCTATAATTTTGCGAATCAAACTGCCATTTCCTCTCCTGTATTAGTGCACTGTATGTTATCTGACATTCTATTTACATTCAATTATCTGACATTCCCCTTTAGGATATGGATTCTTGCCTAAAAGCTATTGGGCACCTTAGCTACATAAATAGATGTTGTTTGAAAACTTTTCAGTCGTATAAAAAGAATTTGTAGATTAGCAAATGTATCTGAAGGATCTCTTTGTACTTGACACGGATGCTTGCCACTCCCACAGGAGCCTGCAAAATTATTTCGCTGGAGGCTACAACATTCACTCCCCATTTGTTGGGAGTTGACGAAGGAATGAATCATTCACAGAAGTGGATAGAGCTTAGCGGTGCTGAGCCACAGCATGTTGCTCTAGTCTTTGATGCAGACTGGTTGGACTTGTTCCTGGGTGACTGAAGAACCGGTTTGACTGGCTTCATATGCCAGCAAATTCTGGTATCATTCCATGTTACACAGAATGCAGAAACCTGCCCAGCGAGTTGAATGAAAGGTATATTAGGATATCCATTGCACATTGTATATAGGCAAGGAGTATCTTTGCTCACATACACACCAACAGCAGTTGCCCCAGGATGGTCCAGGCTGCATCCCACCACAGTGTCTAAACTCAGAAGAAGAAGACAATATTAATAGTGATCATTCAACAGACATATTAAGTCAAAGTGGTAAGTCTGATGGTTTGGTGTTCCTTTTTCTAGTTTTGTGTTTTAAATTTCCTAAATCTTTGTTGTGTAATTTTGCTCTCTCAACGGCATGTAAACTAATTTATACCTAATAAATTCTAGCGAAGACACTAAATCAAGAGTATATGCGAAATGTAAGAGATTAATAGTTATATTTAATTCTGTTCAAAGTGTAATAGTAAAAGAATATAAATGCTATTATTTATATATTGTTTTAATGTTATCTCTCAAGTAGACTGTCACTACAGAATGACTTTCACAGTTTGTGGAGTATGTGCAATGCATGACAGCCATTCCATACTATCAAAAAACTGTGAGTGAGTTTATACATGATGATGACCAAGGAGGAAGGCGACATGATAATCTAATAGTATGCACAGTAAAAAATACAGGTTTTATTAACCCCAGGACTCCTGTATTATGTTCAAGATGAACTATATAGAAAGGAATGAAGGCAAGTTTTATCATGCCTGTGTGTCCTGAACATTCTTTAGTTCAGGACAAATGCAAGCTGCATATCATGTTTTTAAGTAGAAATAAATATACACTACAACACATCTTATAGTTTAGATACATAAATCTAAACTAGAAGCACTAAAACCAATTTGCAAAATTGAAACCGATGGCTCTGTAGCCTTTTGGAATATGTTAGGGTTTTAGATCAAATATTTCTTAAAACAATAAAAAATGAATGGACATATTTATGGCCATTTGCTTAAAAAACAAAAAGGACTACATTTTACCAATATCTTTATTTTATATAGAATTTTTCAGGTCACCATGAATAGGCACTCAAATATTAATTTATTACATTTGTTGATTTTTGTTATATAATTTTTATTCATTTGCTGGTGCAAAATGCAGCATACTGTTTCAATTTTTTAGAAGTTTTTATTGTTGCGTAATTTAAACTTGTGTTTTGTGATGTCACAAATATAAACATTTCTTTCAATAATGCAGCTGAATAGGGACTTGGTATGGGATCTCAGAATAGAATTAGCACAGCTGACTGAATTAAAGTTAACATTAAGGACTCAAACACATGGGGCTGATTTCAACGTGCTGTGAACTCTCGCGAAATAAGGGTTCATTGAAACATTTGCCAAATGCTCTCTCTGCACACACAGGCACTTGCTGTGAACAAAGGGTGGCCGTTCGACGCAAGGCAATATTACAATCAGTATGTGCCTCGCACATATGACTAAATTTAAAAAAGTATTATTAATATGTCCTCGCCACATTGCAAAGTAAATGCATTTCTCTGTTTAGAAGCTGCAGTACAATTTTCTCAGAAATTATTAAATGTCTTCACAACAACTATAAAGTAAAATCTGGAGGTCAACTCTCTTTATCCAGTTGCAACAGGAACAAGAAGTTCTCCTCACCCCTAGAAATCTGTGATGGTGGGATATATAGCAATTTCCTATTGCCAGAATTCCCTGCATGTTCAGTAGAGGTGTGGCACCATTAGACAAGCCCATAAAACCTCACCATTTCATTCTAATGTGCTTCTAACTACCCCTATTGTTATCAATCAAATCGTATAAATGGCCTACAGAGGCATTTGGACCCCAAAAAAATCAAACCGATTCCAAAAATGTCTAATTGCAATTATTTTTTCAACTGTTGATGTGGTTCTATCATTTATAGTCTATTGAAAGAATGTAATCAAAATGTATACGAATCTAATAAACACAAATTAATGGTTTTGGATGTGACAAATGCTGTTAGTGTTTGTACATTTCTCTGGATTCAGAGAAAGAGTTGTAGTTAGAAGCTACACATACTGGAAGAAGCTCAGTGACTGATACATTTGTGAAGACTAAGGGGTTAGATTTACTAAACTGCGGGTTTGAAAAAGTGCAGATGTTGCCTATAGCAACCAATCAGATTCTAGTTATCATTTATTTAGTGCACGCTACAAAATGACAGCTAGAATCTGATTGGCTGCTATAGGCAACATTTTTCAAACCCACAGTTTAGTAAATATACCCCTAGGTTTCACAAAAAGGACAAACTAAAACTCCTACACCTACCCTCTTCCAGAGGTTTGCAGAATATCCCTAATGAGTTTTTTTGCAAAGAGATATGCAGGATTTGCACTGGTTATATATTACACATATAGAGAGGCAGCCAATGCAGTTCAAGAAAGAGATGGACAAACTATAAATGGGTGTGTTGCTAAGGTTGAATTATACCACGGTAAACCACTGAACTTGTTTCATGAAACTAATCACAGATAGATCTATTCATTATGAGACTGAGAGGAGAGTTCCATTGTCATCCAGGATTTCAACCTACTAAGGAATCATTTGGATGACCACAATACTAACACTAATAGGGGAGAGAAGCGTGACAAATGCTGTTTGAACCGGTTGCACGTGCATATATGTAACCTTTACATTTAATTAATGCTTGGGCACAGGCAGTTACTGTAGTCACTGCTCTAGTGAGCAGTGGCTGGTGGCAGAATGTCCTGGTGCAGAGTGACAATTGTTGGTGTAGTAGGTTGCTGCACTCTACTAAACGAGAGTATTCTGAAGCACCCTTCCTTTATGTGCCTAAGCTGACTTGGCAGGGGCTGCTTTGTAAAATAAAGATTAAACTTTGCCTGACTGTGCCATACAAGCCTGTTGCATGGTATCCAAACAGAACAGAAGTATACAACTGTTATCCTCCGTTATGCCCCCCCTGGCCCAGCCTGGGACAGGCTGGGCCAGGGGGGCATCTGCCCTCTGGGCCTGTCCCAAAGTGGGCTACCTTGGACTCGGTCACTGGGCTACTTGCATTTATTTTCCATTAAAATGTTCCTAATAGGCTGCTGAGTCAAGTCTTGCCCCCTGGGCTAAAATTTGCCAGCCCTCCCCTGATAGAGGATCAGCCAGCATCACCAGGCACCCTCAATGCTGGATGTTTTGTCACTGATTATTATTGTTATGGAATTATTCATATCTGTTTAAGGCTCTTAGACAAGTAAACAATGTAATATACTTACCATCCATAAGATGTTAAAATAGAACCTAACAATAAAAATGCCTTAACCCTGTTGAAGATTGAAATGGCTGAGTGCTCATCGTTCAGTTCACAGACTACCTTCTGTGTCAGTGGAACATGATCATTTTAGTTTAGAAATGCCTATAGGGTAAACAATTCTAAGTTTGTTTAACTTGTGTTATTTTAAAAATCCTAATGACTCAGTTCTTAGTTTAGATAAATACATATATCTTTAGCAAAGCGTCTTAAACAGTACCCTATAGAAGATGTGTATTTTAACAGCTACTCGAACTGGAAAGTAATAAAATCTGACACATTTCCTAACATTCTCTTTGAAATCTCAATGATGGCCTTGAGGCAGTCTACTTACTTACTGTGTATCTGTATAGCATAATCTATTATGTGGTATTTGCATTCTCTGCCCTGTAGCTAACTGTGTCACCACACTGGAGTCATTATTTTTTTGTTCCTTCGCATATATGTAACCAAAATAGATTAAGCATCTTTTTTTAAAAACAATATATATTCTACAGAGAAGAAAACTCATTTAAACCAAATAAGTATAACTGACAGATGCTTGATTAATTATTAGTTAACAAGAGACATTTCACCTATTATGCAAGCAATTCATAGTTTAAGGTCAAACATTGCTATGGAAAAATATAATGGGCTTTTTTTCATGTCAGCAGTCTACCTGAACTTGTAATTCTAATGGCAGGCTGCTGGGTAATTTATCAGAGAACACCATCTCTATTATAGATGCATAATTCCCCAAGGGCAGGCTGGGCTGGGGGGCATCTGACCCTCCGGGCTGGTCACATAGTGGACTACCTAGGGCTGGGTTACTGGGCCACCTACATCCTTTAAAATGTTCCTAATAGGCTGCTGAGTCGAGTCTTGGCCCCCCGGGCTAAAATTTGCCAGCCCTTCCCTGGAATTGCCTATACTTTTACGGAAATACATGCATAGATGCACACCTCATCGAGCAAGGTCATGCTCCAACTGTAAAGCAAAGGAGCAAAGTGCTGTTTTTAGGTGGAATTAAACCAAGACTGTTGCGGGACACCTCCAGGGCCACCATAAGAAGGGTATGGGAGGTATGTGTGTAAGGGGCCTGGACTGATTAGGGGGGTGCCGTGATATACCTGCCCCACCCCCATTTACATTATTTTACTTTCATCCTGCAATGTGGAAGCTCCCAGTCACTGATAAATTGGGAGCGTACTGCGGTGTGACCTCAAGACAAGAGTCACAATGTGCACCAATCTATATCTCCAGTACAAGGGGAGAAAAAAATATCACCACCCCAAATAAATAGCAGAAATAATTTGAATATAAAAACATGGAAGACTAAAATAGATCCTTGTTCTCTAAATGGTGGAATTTTGGAGCAAGTGAAGGATATGTGGAAGGATTGTGCAATGAGTGATGTAGCATGTCATTTTTGGAGGAGGGGGGCTGCCTATTTCATTTTTTCATACTGGACCCCACATCTGATGGCAGTCCTGGTCACCATTAACATGGGCTACTATCGCATTTGACTTGTCCCTCATTAGGGTTTATCCACCCCAGAGCTGTGAGGAATGTCCTAACCGCCCGGGTCTGACCATCATCACACAAGATCTGTTCACAATTATGTTGTGAAAGTTAATATGCAAGCACACAGTGCAAAAATTAATTCCTGTAACTTGTGTACAGGTGCCTTTTGCCAATTATTAGCCTCTCTGGGTGAAGTATAACATTAATTAGGCATTTACAGAAATGTACAACTGCTGTCTTTGTGATTGCATATCTTTGTTTTGACCAGCTATGTATATTTATATAGGAGATGTGCTAATTACATGGAATGTTAAATATTAACCTGAATTACTTACTGAAAAAGACCAGTTGTTTAGCTTGAAATTATTCTTTAACTTCGCTAGCAGCTCAAGAAGTTTAAAGGACATATTTACTTAAAATTAGAGATGTTCACTGATCCCCGTTTTCTGGTTTTGGTTTTGGATCTGGATTAACTTCGTGTATTGGTTTTGGTTTCGGCAAAACCGCCCTCGTGTGTTTTGATTTTGGAACCCGATCTTTTTGTAAAATCACCATTTTTTTGCTAAAATCACATATTTTTTTGCTTCCCCCCCTACATTATTATTAACCTCAATAACACTAACTTCAAGTCATTTGCAGTCAATTTTGACCCCCTCACAGGTCACAATATTATTTTCATACACTTTCAATCAAAGACTGCAGCGACCTGGCTGGATGCTAAGCAACAGAGCAATGACACAAACACACGGCAGTTCCTAGCACATCCAGGAAACATTGTCACACAGCTGTGTCAGTAGTGAAAAGTGGTGCAATTTGGAATTGTCCTTGGATCATGAAATAAGTTATGGTTCATATGATAGCTTCACCTGTTCCTTGGATAACTGTGGTAATTCTACAGCTAATACATGGCAACGAGCGCTGCCACTTGTGTTTTTTATGGAATCATGCATGTCACATATTGATGTGGTTGAGAGAGAATATCCCTCCAAGAATTAGGGGTCATCTACATAATCCTCTGACTAGACAAAAACGGGAGCGCAAGTGTATGTACCATACTGCTTGTTTTAAGATTGTCAGCTGTATGCCTTAGTGAAGCCGATGATACACAGAGTAGCCTGCCTCTGACAAATGTGACGTACTTGGGTACATGCTGCTGCTGTTCCTGCTGGTGAAGGCGTGTCACCAACCCAGTGGGCTGTCACAGTCACATAATATTTAGTTTGCCCAGTTCTGCATGTCCACATATCTGTGGTTAAGTGTACAGTGGGTAGAATGGCATTTTGTAGCCCAATTATTACATGTTTACGAAACTTCTGGTAGAGGTGATGAACAGCTTTTCTACTGAAATGGTGTCATGATGGAATTTGGTAACGGGGACACAAGACCTCAAGTAACTGTCTAAAACCAGCAGCATAGTGGATATTGGACGCAGATCTAATACTAGCATAGTCGCCATGGCGTCTGTGATCTGTTTTGCGACTGGGTGACAGCTTTCCTACTTGCTTCCTCTTGCAAAGGATTGTTTAACAGTCAATTGTTGTAAACTACTAGTAGTCTACTTCTTGGTCTGCTTCTGGGATGAAGATTCACCCCCAGTAGCAGCAGCAGCAGCAGTGGGACTAAAGAATTCTTCTGAGGAATCCAGGATAGTGGAGGAGTCATCTAGCCGTAGCAACTTGGATGCAGGACTAACTCCGGTCGCTACTGAGGATATTGATGAGGACGGTATTGTGGGTGTAGATTGCAGGTGTCGGCATCTAGCTGACAGAAGGGACCTAGCTGGTGATGTACTGCTTGTTGTTATTTTTTTAGCATAAGTTTCCAATTTTCACAACAGCTTGCCATGAACCTGCTTCAACATGGATGAGGTTCCTAGATGGATAAGGTCCCTACCTTGACTGACTGTGGCTTTACATAGGCTACAAATAGCTAGACAACTGTTGTCAGGATTTGGGTAAAAATAATTCCACACATAAGGGGTGGATTTGTTGGTCTCATGTCCAGGCATGACAATGGTCTTCTTCTTATCACGTGCAAGAACTGCTTCCACCGGTGCAGGACATACACAGACAACATCATCCTCATCAACATCCTCATTAGTACACTCATCTCCTACACAAATATCCTCCACATCCTGTTGCAATTACAAAGTGGCATCCTCAATTTGTGTATCACCGGCTACACTTGGTCTGTTCATGCACACATCTGCAGAAATGCTGAAAGGGGCCTTCTTTATGGGTACACTATCAGAATGGTAAGGATTACACATAGCACTTGTGGATATACTCTCCTCAGGGATTTGTGTCATTTCTGAATCTGAACATACATTTTCCTCTCATGCCTTACTGTTTTCTTCCAGCTCGGCTTTTACACATAAAAGTATTTGGACACCACTTTTGGAGTCCGAATGACAAGGTCTTTCTTGGTCACGACTGACCTTACAAGAAGATGCCTCAGTGACAGTTGCAGAACTAGCACTCTTAGAGAAAGGCGAAGGCCTCATTCTATCCTTGCCACTGCGTGTGTAGAATGGCATGTTGGCAATTTTATTTTTTTCTGCAGATAATTTTGCCTGGACTACAGGTCTTTTTTTCTTGACCAAGGTGAAAGGTGTTTATTTACATTTTTGTTTCCCTGACTTACAAACACTATGCACTTTAACATAGGCTTTACCAGATGACATAGAGGAATTACTATCCTCATAACTGGTGCCAACAGCTGCTTGGTGCTCCTGCTCTTCTGTGTACTGCTGTGAATTCATTTTGATAACACTGTACAAATTGACTGCAAATTCAGAAGACCAAACCTGCCAGCCCTAGTACTTCTATTTCAGCAATAGAAATTAGCAATGGAGCAATGGAGCTCTCCTCTTCGTGTGTTAGCTGTATAACACAGTACAATTTGACTGCAAATTCAGAAGACCAAACCTGCCAGCCCTAGTATTTCTATTTCAGCAAGGGCAATTAGCAATTGAGCTCTCCTCTTCGTGTGTTACCTGTATAACACAGTACAATGTGACTGCAGATTTAGAAGACCAAACCTGCCAGCCAGAGCTGGATTAAGGCTTTGGGGGGCCCGGGGCACTTAAGACAGGGGGGCCCCTAAGATCTAAAATTAAGGGCATAGTGACACATCATGCATTACATCACCTACAGCCCACAGTATGACACTTACAGCTCTCCCAGAGGGCTCATCTAGGTTGTCTGCATAAGAAAAATTATTGTTTCCACAAACTAAAATACTGCACATTAAAACAATTATCAAAACACCACATTAAAATTGGTATTGACACCACACATTAAAACTAGCAATGATACCGCATATTAAAAATACCATTGATAAAGCACATTAAAACTAGCAATGATATCGCACATTAAAACTAACATAAAAATTAAACATTGATAACATAACGCCAATTTTGACTATATATGTATGTGTGTATATACTACAATTTTATTCAATATTTATTCAAAATTGCTAATGGGTGTGTTGATGCACCCTCCTACAGACAACAAAACCTGCATTGTTGTGTACACCATTGAACGGTCACCAAAAATTAGGATTGTCCCTACTAGAATCACAACATTTCACAGACTCTGCTGCTCTCTCCTACCTGTTCTTCTCATTTTCACCACCTGCGCTGCAGGTTTCTTTAGTTGCGGCTTGTCTGGATCCTGGAATGTTGGAGGACCTATTTGGAAGAAAAATGAGTACATTTAGAAAATTACAGCCAGCCCCGGCGTTAAATCAATACCACCCACGATTAATAATTAGGCATTCCTCAAGCCCCAACATTAAAATAATAGTATTTATATTTAATAAATAAACCTATTTCCCTCCCTACAAACAGCCCCAGCAATAAATTAATAGTATTTACATTTCAGAAATATACCTATTTCCTGAACCTGTCACTGCCATTAAATAATTCATAGGCACATTTAATAGAGACCTCATTCTCCCCAAACTCACCCCCAAACCACCCCATCTTAAATTAATAGTCCCCACTATTGTGACTTTTTCCCCCCCTTTTTCCTTATACTGTGCCTCTCTCCCACACTTTTTCCTCATACTGTGCCTGTCTCCCCATTTTCCCTGACACAGTTCCCCCCCTTTTTCCTTATTGTGCCTCTCTCCACCCCTTTTTCCTTACTGTGCATCTCTCCCCCCCTTATTCCTTACTGTGCCTCTCTCCCCTTTTTCCTTACTGTGCCTCTCTTCCCTTTTTCCTTACTGTGCCTCTCTCCCCTTTTTCCTTACTGTGCCTCTCTTCCCTTATTCCTTACTGTCCTCTCTCCCCTTTTTCATTACTGTGCCTCTCTCCCCTTTTTCCTTACTGTGCCTCTCTCCCCTTATTCCTTACTGTGCCTCTCTCCCCTTATTCCTTACTGTGCCTCTCTCCCCTTATTCCTTACTGTGCCTCTCTCCCCTTATTCCTTACTGTGCCTCTCTCCTTTTTTCTTACTGTGCCTCTCTCCCATTATTCCTTACTGTGCCTCTCTCCCCGTATTCCTTACTGTGCCTCTCTCCCCTTATTCCTTACTGTGCCTCTCTCCCCTTTTTCCTTACTGTGGAAAGTAAGGAAAAAGGGGGAAAGGGGACAACAAGGAAATATTGGAGAATATGCATAATAACAACATTTGTGAAAAACAAGGCACACTGGTAATGGGCCTAAGCCTTTCCTTGATGGTTCTCCTAAACTAATCATCCTCAAAAAGCAAGTCGGTCATCACTTTTCAGGACAGTGCATAGCTGACCCATACAAGTCACTAAGTTTCAGAGGATTTAATGTTAGAGGAACACAGATAAAGAGCGATGTCATGTTGAGTCCCTGAAATGTTTGTCCATTGCCACTTCTGAGGAAAGGGCTTATATAAAGCTATGTGGCCATTAAATACATGTAAGATAATTAAAAAATACAGCCCTTTGCTCACTACAATCCTGTGTCCCATTTGCAATGTTTTTCCAAGTCTAGAAAAAGCTATGGGAGTCTTCCATTTCAATACTGAAAGTAAGGTTATCTTGAATAGTCAAATATTAAATTATGTTTGGTTGCTATGGTAGGCTTCCATTTAAATCTATTTTTTTATTTTTTTTATGTTATATCAGATTGCTCAGTTGAAGTCTGCAAGAAGCAAAATAGCCATCTACTTCAGTTTTATTTAAACAAAATTTGGTGATAAATATAAAGAGTAACAATACAGAGGACCCACTCAGTAACTCACCACTTCCCTAATGTTTATAACAGCAACTATGGTAACCCCTATCTGTATTATATCAGACAATTTCCATTCACATATGTTGCCTTCCACCTTATTGATAATAATGTCCTCGCCATAGTGGTAAATACAAAGGAAGCAATGCATCACCACACTAATAGCAATACCCAAAATCATCTAGGAACATTATGTCATCTTACTCATTGGAAAGATGCAAAACAATATTTTCCCTGTATGAATGCCAGTTTGGTACTTTTTCCCTTTTATTGTCTAGGTGTGAACTTTACTTTAGTCAATTTAAGATGCTAATCCAGTCTGTCCAGTAATATGCAGAGGTTGAAGGAAGAAATCAAAACATGAATGACTACTGTTTTCTGAGACATTCATAAACACTATTAAGAATGATATAAATTCAGATATTTATGTAAGCCTTTGTTTTTATAGGAATAAAGAATGATTTGTGGTTTTGGGAGAACTCAATGGTATTAGGAGTGTATGCACGTGAAGACTGTTTTTTATACAATACGATTCAGTAGCCTTTGTTTACATTTCCACACTCAAAATATTTTCAGATTGAAAAGGTTTAAATATTCAAAAATGTATGGTTTTACACATTTATTAGAATGATATTTAGAAATTGCAAAATCTTCACTACATCTTTTTTTATCTGTATGTACAATTTCATGGCTGCCAGTCTATAACTTGTCGGGAAGAGGAAAAAATATCAACATTCAATTATTTAGGTATTTATCTATCAGACAGAGAAGTTGAATTTTAACTGCAATTTTTTAAGAAAAAAATATTTACTTAATTAAAGAGGTTTTTCTACTATATTTAAAAATCCTTCTTTCTTCCACGACACCAATCCTTTAATGGTCCCATCCACTGGTGTTTACATTTTGCTTAATTTAGCAGGACCAAGTCAGGGGCGCAACAGTACATCATCGGGCCCCACAGCAAAATCTGGGTAGGGGGTAGTTTTTCAGTCCCAAACCACTAAAAGAATTAATAAGGATATAAGCCACATGAGAGTTATTCAGATTGAATTTAGTCCTTGAAAGTCCCAACATATTTTTCAAGGATTTCTTACTGTTAGAAAAAGAGGTAATTACTACTGATCATAATAGCATACAATTCCATGGTTCAGGCCAGTGGTTGGCAACATGCAGTCTGTGGAGCCTCCACCTGTGGCCCCCTAGCCAGCTGCTTCCAACCTTAAGAGGGGAACAACACAGGGAGGTCACGCTACATAACGGAGAAGGAGATGGAGAAGGGAGTGCAGTGTACTCTCCTTCCTTAATTTGTGCAGCCCCCTTTAAGATTGGAGGGCCAATGAGTGGTTGCTCATTACTGGTTTTAAACCCTCCACATTTTAAAAAGCAAAGGGTTTATCCCATATTGCAGTCAATTAGTTATGGAATACAGATATGTACGGTAAGTGTCCAACTTACTAAATACAGCAAGAGCTCAGTCGCATATATGTAGTCATCATCATCATTTATTTATATAGCGCAAACATATTCCGTAGCGCTTTATAATTGGGGACAAACATAATAAACTAATAAACAAACTAGGTAAAACAGACAAAAAGGTGAGAAGGCCCTGCTTGCAAGCTTACAATCTATGGGACAATGGGAGATTGACACATGAGGTTAAGTCTACATTTTGCATTTTGGCCCAGCCAGACTGCAAAAGTAAAAGTGACTCATAAGCTAAATGATCCCGTCACACAACAATGTTGGTCAGGGGGTAGTTGTCTTGTGTGAAATTGTGTAACAGGCTAAAGGTAGCGAGGTTAAGAGGGTGGCTGAGGAATATTATAAGCTTGTCTGAAGAGGTAGGTTTTCAGAGAACGCTTGAAAGTTTGTAGACCAGAGGAGAGTCTTACTGTGCGAGGGAGAGAATTCCATAGAGTGGGTGCAGCCTGAAAAAAGTCCTGTAACCGGGAATGGGAGGATGTAATGAGGGTGGATGAGAGACGCAGATCTTGTGTAGAACGGAGTTGCCGAGTTGGGAGATATTTTGAGACAAGAGAGGAGATGTATGTTGGTGCAGCTTTGTTAATGGCCTTGTAGGATAGTAAAAGTATTTTATATTGGATTCGGTACAAAACAGGCAGCCAGTGTAGAGACATAGAGTGATTCAACAGAGGAATAACGATTTGCAAGGAAAATCAGTCTTTCCGCACCGTGCAAAATAGATTGTAGGGGTTTGAGTCTGTTTTTGGGAAGACCAGTAAGGAGGGAATTGTAGTCTTAGATTTCCAAAGTATACAGCATCCCAGAACAATAACTTTATTTTAAATGATAGAAGTCATCGATAGCAGGAAAAAATTAAATACAAATTTTCAAACCATTTTTTGTTTCTATGTCGGGTATGTTTTCATTCAAAGTATTAAACTTTACCTACTTATGAGGCGTAGAGCTACTAGTTCAGAAATATTGCCAAAAAATGATTAATTTGTTTTAGATGGGGAAATTGTTGGGAACTTACTTAAATAGGACAATCATTTTAAAGCCCTAAATTTGAAATTTTGATTACTCAACGTTTTACAACAATTTTAAGCACCGTTTTCATCCATATTTCCCTTCATGTTTGCAGTCCTAATGTTTTCTGCATTGTAAATATGTGTTGTGAAGCATGTAAAGTACTTGGCAAAGGCACTATACAATAAACTGTAAAATTTGATAAATTATTATTATTAGCAGCAGATCAAATGTTTTTTTTTTTTTTACATATTATTTTACAGGGTCATTTGTTATAAACTTGAAAAATAGCCACAAAGGACTGAAATGGAGCCAGATGGGTGGGTCCAGTGGAACCAGATCCATACTCCAATCAGTCTGGAGTATGTGATGCGGTCTACTAAATATAAAATGTGGAAGGACTGAGCAAAGTAGCAATATCTATGAAATTAGACATTAAACTATATATCTTGTATGCATTTTTTGCTATTTTCATCTACTTACTAAACTGATCCAGTATTATGGACAGAGCCGTAACTTAGAATTCTAGTGCCTGGGACGAGAAAGACAAATGCTGCCCCCCTAACCCTTAATTTTAACCAAATGAACCTAAAATATTCCTAAATGCGCCCCCTTCAGCGTTGCACCCTGTGCAGTCTCCCCTGTCGCACAGCCCTAATTAAGCCCTGATTATGGACCAATGTCCAGAACCTGGAACTGTCTCTAGAAATCAGGTATTACAGATAACTACGTGCACACGTCACCATTATGAAAGAAAAGTGCAGCAGTATGTCCAGTATAGAGCACCTTGCTATAGATAAACACACCTATGTGAGCTGCATGGAGGGGCACAGGGTGGTTATACAGCTGCATGGAGGGGCACAGGGTGGTTATACAGCTGCATGGAGGGGCGCAGGGTGGTTATACGGCTGCATGGAGGGGCACAGGGTTGGTTATACAGCTGCATGGAGGGGCGCAGGGTGGTTATGCTCGTATAGAGCTGCAAGAGTCGGTGCTGTAGCAACAGCGTCCGCACGCATGCGCAGTACATGTCTAAGGACGCGGGGCCGCGCACGTCATGCAATGGATCAAGCTTAGAGACATGCATGGAAGTGATCCGTGAGCAGCTCTTGTACACTTCCTGCAGGTTTGGATTTCCCGCCCGGTCGGCACACGGGGTTGGCTGTAGGTGATGAGTCGCCGCAGTATGTATGTATTGGGGGGGTTGACAGAAGAGTTTAAGGGGCGAAGTGGTAGTAAATGTGGGGATCGTGCAGCTGTATGTGATATCTGTGGGGGATGCTGCCTGTCTCTTATTGTGTTGCACTGTGTGTCATAGGCTGAGTTCCAGCTTCAGTCCTCAGGGAAGGTGCTGATTTAATAAAAGAATCATTGTCTCATGTCTGTGCTGTATCCCATGTACTTGTCCTACCTGTGTTTCTGGAGCTGTTAAACGCCGAACTAGTGTATAATAAAATGTGCTGTAATAACCCGTAGATAATTTGACATTGTATCTAATTGTACTAAACTGTTTTAGAAAAGGAGATCTACAGTTTGGTTGCTTTGGTTCACTTGAGATAAAAAAAAAAAGTGTGTTTTTATATATATATATATATATATATATATATATATATATATATTCACACGTCAAAGTTGATTTGTACACAATGGTATGCCATACTTCTGCTTTCATTGTAGAACTATCAGACTCCATTCACTAAATTTCCATTTAACCCCCTGTGTATGTAAATAAATATATTTTTTCAAGGGGAATTTTTGTTTTCTAGGTAAACTTCCTGTGAAGGAATATTTAGTCTGTCTTTTTTCCTGATGTGTCTATTACAATAGTTTCATCTAAGCTGCATAGCTAATGTAAGCGCTATGTCAAATATCTCAAGTGCTGCTATAAATAAATTTATATTTGTTATAAGTAGCTCTTTTATTGAAGATTTTCACCCCTCTTTTTTTATTTTATGGACAAATTAGGTGAAGTTGTTTTATGGCATTTGTGGAATTCTTATACATTGGTTCTTGTTATACTTAGTATGTTGTTGTTCTTTCATTCCAGGTCTCGTCCATATTTGGAAAGAGAACATAGCTATGTGGTTTGAACAGCATAAACACCAGTGATCAACACTACTTTTCTTAAGATGAATATTTCGGGAGGCAGTTGTGGAAGCCCAAGCTCTACCGAGAGTTTACCCACTGGTGACGTATTTAAGGAACTTTGGTCGAAGCTGAAGGAGTGTCACGACAAAGAGTTGCAAGGTAACCCAATATATGATAATATTATATTATTGTTGCTGATTTAGCTGAACATCATGGAAATTAATGCCATCCTGACATTATCCCCAGAGCTGGGAACTGCTTTATCTGAGTGTCAGCCTGCAAACTTCTAAATTATGAGCCTGTCCGCAGTCTAGTGAAACTGTTTTGCATATCAGTATACTATGTTTGTGCCTTTATGCCATTTATTATTTATTTATAAGTGCAAACAATGCTCATTACATTGTACAATAAGGGAGGTTATATATGCAGAAACACACGTAGAGACTGGCACATTTATAGAGGGGTCACTGCTCGTGATAGTTTAAAATATAAAAGTAGGAGGCGTAACCAAAAATGAGCAAAATCAAGCCCTGTTTTCACTTGCGACCAGTTCCGTGGGTCTGGTAACTGCAATCTTCTTTGGGAGCCAGTAGTGTCTTGTTTCCCCATTTTTCCTCAGAATAGACTGAATACAGACTAAACAAGGTACTGACAGTATGAAAGTATGATACAAAGATGCTGGTCTATATCTACTCATTGGGGCATATTCAATTGTTTCGTTTCCCCGCGTGTTAAAACTATTACTGGTATTACGGTAATAGTAAGCTGGATTTCAGCTCTTGGCTCCCTGAGCCGCGAGCTGAAATCCAGCGAGAAAAGTACCGTAATACCGGTATTTACGCGCACTATTACCGTAATGACGGTAATAGTGCGTGCGCCGCGAGATTTTTGGCTATAACGCCAACAATTGAATATGCCCCATTGTATCCAATAGTTGTTAAAACATGCCTAATCTTTATCTAATGCTCTAAAAACAAAGGACATGTGATAAAACATGATTTAAAACAGAAATCAGCACTGCAACACAGTTGTCAACATAAACAACCTAAAATATTAAGAAATTATTTTCCAAAGGCATATTTTAGAACACGGAAGCTTTGGTGACTGGCAAATTTCGAGATGTGCTTTATGGAAATTGGACACGGAAAACTTGACCACACAATCTAATGTAGCACCCATTGAACTAGTAAAGTGGCCATATGTCATCTCAAACAACCAATGCTCCGATTAGTAGGAATACTTGCTTCCCTGTTCAATGGCCAATAAACATTGAGTGACTGTTAATTAACTTGTTGGGGATTGATAGAGGAGAAGTACCTAATCTTTTTATACCAATAATTGTTGCCATGTTTCCTAGGAATAGAACCTTCTGGTTGTTGCACTTGAGAGGTGTTGTTTTACAGTGAAAATAAGCAATGTTGTAAGCTGGAATGTGTTAGTTTTATAAGTATTCTTATATATCTAAGAAATATTGTGTGTTTTGAAATTAAAGTGGAGATAAAACAGTTTTTAAGAGTTGCTGCATATGAAATTGCTTTTTGTGAAACTAACATTGTTCAAGTA
The DNA here is from genome assembly GCF_038048845.1 of Mixophyes fleayi. Lineage (NCBI taxonomy): Eukaryota > Metazoa > Chordata > Amphibia > Anura > Limnodynastidae > Mixophyes > Mixophyes fleayi. Next base: position 212,126,767 of record NC_134406.1, read on the forward strand.
ATATGTGATAGAAGCGTCAGTGTTCTGTCAGTACAAGTAATATATTATGGACAGCAATATACTAGTTATGTTCCCTCAATGGACCTGTAAATAGCAGGATATGATTTTTTTTTTTTTATGGCTACAGTTACACAGTAACATTGAGAGGCAGACAGTGATTCCTGACTTCAAATAACATCTCATTGTTGCCATCGGAGACTTAATGTTACAAGGAAAAGTGGATTATTGTCCTTGGTGCAGTCATGTGCACAGATCCACTTAATGGTACATGGAGCAGACAAAATACAGATATGTATAAATTATGCATTTTAAAATGTCAGGGTGGCAGATGTAATATGTGGATACAGACTATATGCTGGGTGAGCAGCTCATACTGTCTATTGGTTTAAAAAAAAAAAAAAGACACAATGATTCCTATTCACATACTGTTAAATACTTATAATAGTATTTAGTTATATATTTATACTTGTAATATACCAAGTAAACAAAAAAGTGTCAATATAATGCATCAGATTTGTACATACTATTGGAAGTATTAAGTAAATTTAGATGAACACAATAAGTTTAGGTAGCAAATATTATGCTCAATTTTACTGTACAGTCTCAAAATTCATAAAATAACAATAATGTTGTATAGTAGTGTCATACTATACTTAAAAGTATACTATCCATCACAAGAGTAGGAGAGGGGAATGTATCAATTGAAACATTAAGTGTGTCCATATCAAGACAGTGTAATCCTTCTGCCCCCTTCACTATCCTTTTCAAACTCAAGATGTCTGGACAGCCTCTAAAAATATGAGTTTTGTAAGTTATGTTTATTCACTTTGGTATGCTAATGTCTGAAAAGCCCCAAGAGAGTTCCAGTGTTCAGGGAAACTAAATGGTGAAATCAAACCAACTAGACAATCCATGGGATCTGTCAGTTCCATGATGGAAGCAAACTATTTCCTGCCAAAAGCAATATATTCATGAGAGAAACCATAACGAGGATTATGCCCATATCTCCAAACAAACTAGATTTAACTTTCCCTCCTATAAACTGATGAGCCCTGTCCACCTGCAGTGCCTCTATGGCCCGGGTGACTGGCCCAAAAATTGGCAGAAAACACTGTAGTGTGTACCCAGCCTTAAACACTTGGGGCTAGATTTACTAAACTGCGGGTTTGCAGAAGTGGAGATGTTGCCTATAGCAACCAATCATATTCTAGCTATCATTTATTTAGTGCATTCTACAAAATGAAAGCTAGAATATGATTGGTTGCTCTAGGCAACATCTCCACATTTTCAAACCCGCAGTTTAGTAAATTTAGCGCTTGGTGACCGTTATGTATCTAATAGACTAAACAAATAGAAAGATTTTTAGTGTGATATCTAGAGATCAGTAATCGGAAATGCAAAGTATCGAATTTGTAACTGGGAGTCAATGGCCATAACATTGTTGCAAAAATCTGGTCAAATTAAGATTAAATACCAAACCAATCTTTTAAACTTCTTGAAATATTTAAGCAGAGCGTAAAGGTGATGTATATTCATTCTTTAGAAAGTGCCTGGTAAAAATAAGATGCCATCCTAAAGTGAGATCAGGCCCCCTGAATTTGTTTAGCTTTGGTAGGCCATTTTCAGTATTTCAAAATCTGGGCTGTCTCTGCTTTTATATAATTTCTGTAAAACTGGTGAGAAATAGTTTGGTTGTCCTACTGTCTAGGTGAATTCTCAATTGCAGAAATATAAGTAAAAGATTAAGGAAAATATGATTCAGCATTCATTTTCTCTGTGATCTATGATTACAGCATCAATATCTATTATAACATATTATTATGAAAGAATAGCATTTAAATAATTTTATTTCAGGGTAACTGGCTGCATAGACAACGTCACTGTGGGAACTGTCATCCGAGGACGTTATGATGTGTATAAAATACACAAGACTAAATTGTGAACAAGCCCTGGCAAAAAATTAATTCAAAGAGTTTGTAGTCTGTGTAACTTGATAGCTGCTGCCTGCATGATGGTAGCAGATATTTAGATGTCTTTCCATTACACTGATAGTTATGATTTGAAACCTTATCTAGCAGTGAGAGAACTTAAATATTATTCATCAGGACAGCGGCATTCCACTCTCCTTAAGAAAAGGAATATTGCTCTTTTAAGTCAAATCAGCGGAATTAGTGACACTATAAATAGATAATGATGATGATGATTTGAACAGACTTAAAAAAAAAAAAAAAAAACTAGCAAATATTATTGGGTCAAAGTGAAAACTTGGAGTAACTGCATAATTCACCAGTGGTTAGCACTTCTGCCTTACAGCACTGGTATCATGAGTTAAATTCCTGACTATGGCCTTATCTGTGAGGAGTTTGTATGTACTCCCCGTGTTTGCGTGGGTTTCCTCCGGGTGCTCCGGTTTCCTCCCACACTCCAAAAACATACTGGTAGGTTAATTGGCTGCTAACAAAATTGACCCTGTCTGTGTCTGTCTGTGTGTGTGTTAGGGAATTTAGACTGTAAGCTCCAATGGGGCAGGGACTGATGTGAATGAGTTCTCTGTACAGCGCTGCAGAATTAGTGGCGCAATATAAATAAATGGTGATGATGATGATTATCTCATAAATTCTTGCTGCTTATTTTCTAATTTCCCAGCATTTGCAGTAGTGTGAAATTGTACAGTGGAAATTAGCATAGAGTACTAGTAAAATAACAAAGCTCTCTTTTTTTAAAAAAAAAAAAAACAAATTAGTTAGTTCGTCACCATCTGTCTCAAAAGGGCTCGGGCCACTTAAGGAAATCTGATCTACAGTCAGCATGCAATTTCTAGAGGTATAACTCTATTAAGGAAGCACTAATGCATTTTTTACTAAATAACATGGTGCAAGTAGAGCAAATGTGCTGACATCTCATAGCAAACAACGTACATTCAGTTTGTCCTTATTTTTGGTTAAATCTACCATTTGCTTTTTCAGGGACCTACTGATTAAACAAATTACACACCAATAACTTGGTAATGCAGATCAAGTTTAAAGACAGAATGATGGAAATGTCCAACATGAAGCAGTCTTGGGCTCAAGAAGACAGGTCTAGGGTATCAGGCCTAGAGGTGCAGAGAGTGATGCAATAGTAGAAGAAGAACACGAGGAAAGCGGGCCCTGCTCGTAAGCGCTTACATCCTAAAGGAAAGGGGAAGACACAAATAGGATGGTACAGAGTGGGGGCAGTGGAGGTGATAGCCAAAGCAAAGTGGTTAGGAGGAGGGCTGATAGGCTTGAATAAAGAAATAAATTTTAAGGGCACGTTTGGAGATTGGAGGCTAATCTCATAGGGCGTGGGGAATTGTTTCACAAGTGGGGAGCAGCTCAGGTGAAGTCCTTGATGTGGGAGGAGATAGTCAGCATGGTAATGAGGTGGCAGTAATTGGCAAAGCAAAGGGGGCGGCAAGGAGTATGTGTAGAGTTGAGGTTGAAAATTTAGGATTGGGGGAGGGGGAATTGGTTGAAAGCTAGATTTGGGTGGGAGAGAAGCATTGTTCTATAATGGATCCTTGAGGGATAACAAGTAAGGGAGGAAGGGGATGGAGTCAGGTGTAGACTGAAATGGACCATTGAGAGAGGCCAAGGGAGGAGGTGAGGGAGAGAAGTTTGGAAGCAACAGGATCAGGGTGATTGTCTATAGGGAAACTAAACTCCCCAAAAATGAGGGAGGTAAGGTCAGATAAGAGGAAGTGAGGGAGCCAAATGACGGAAGTGATCAAGCAATTGAGAAACTGTAATAGGCCACGCAGGAGTGGGCTTGATGGAAGAGGCGTATGGACTGTACCCCAAAAAAGGATAAAGGGGAGGGTTCAGGGGGAATGACCCAGAAAGAGCAATGGGGAGAGGGGGGAAGAAGGATTCCAACTCCACTACCTTGTCGATCTCCAGGTCTGGATGTCTGGGAAAAGGACATACTCCCCCGAAAGAGGAAGCAGCAAGAGATGTATCATCATGAGATAGCCAGGTTTCAGTGATGGCAAACAGGTTGAAGGAGCTAGAGATAAACAGATTATGGAAGGAAGCCAATTTGTTATATAGTGACCTGGCATTTCAGAGAGCACAAGATAGAAAGAGAAGAGATGTGGATGAGATTGTTGGAGGTGGGGAGGTGAAGGGGATTAATAGGAACAGAAGGAAGTAGAGAGAAAAGCAGCAAAGAGGGAAGGGTAAGAGGAGAAACATGAGAGAAAGGGAGAGGGGAGGAAGTAGGAAGGTTGGACAAGTGAAGCAAAATGTTTTGTAACCTCTGACAAAGATGTAATTTAATATTTTGATAATAGGTGTTAAGCCACATGCAACAACTGATCGTTATAAATTATGGGTTTACAAAAACCTTGTGTTCATCGCTGCAGGATAGACCATAAATGCAGCATGTGTGTGCACTCATGGCCCATTCTGATTGCAGTGATTGCTCATGATTGGCAATACTTCTTATGTATCAATGATCCTTATTGCAAAGTGTTGTGGACTTGAGGGCCATTATTCTAGGGCAATTACAGGTACCTACACAAGGACTGCATGGGTGGCTCTTTAACCTTCAAAAGGGCCACATATTGCCCTTAATCTCAGGAGTAAGTTAAAACAATGCATTTAATCAAAGTAACAAATGTTACAAGCTATTACAAACATACCTGACAATAAGGCAGGAAGAGGAGCTGAGGAAATGGGCAGCCCTCACTGCACCACCAGGGACTACACTCTAGGACTAAACCTTTTAGAAGGCTAATACCAATCTACATAACACACATACCCAGGAATCTAAACAGCTTACACAACTAACAGCACTTAATGCGCCTCAGTACTCTCCATTGAACAATTATAGAGATTATCAATATTTCTGCTAAATGTCTTCTGTATTTGAAGCACAGGATGTACCTGTAATGTAGCATGTTCTATGCTTGGTGCATGAAGTGCATTAATGAGTACAGAAGACATGTTTACCACAAAGATTAAAAAGATTAATGATCTCTATAATGACAGGTTTTCATCACATCGCAAGTAAAATATGATTGAATGACTTGCATAATGCCTGGTTCTATAAATGGCTGGCAATAAAGCTTCCACTCTGTTTTCAGCCTACAGACTTTTTGTTGCATGTGCTGTGTTGTAGTATATTCTAGAGGAATCAAAGCTTCCAACACCTGTGTCCACATGATTGGAATAGAATTGCAGACCTTGCCTACATTCCAATAATGGCCATGCTACATGTACAATCCGGTCAGAGGGTTCCACAGTAAAACACCCGTGCAAATGAGTCCTAAATAAGCCACAATCAAACATTTTCTTTCTTTAACCATTAACTGCTACCTTATTTTTACTTTCTTTAGAACTTCTTGTGAAAATTAACAAACTGAAGACACAGAGATGTTTGTAAGTCTTATTATTACTTCAATGCACATGTAAATATTTATAGATTGATAGTTGAAACCTAAAAAAAAATATTTTTCTTGTCTGTTTCAAGTTTTTGATAATTGATTTAAATATTATCCATATTATGTTTACCATTATTGTGGAAATCAACCCACTCTTACTCCCTCTTATGGTTAGAAATGTATTAATCAGTTTCCTTGAATTTGTCAAATATCCCACTGATACTGAAGCACACTTTACAGGTCAGTATATCACTTGTCATTTACTGCTACTTTTGTAGAGTGTTTTTTATTATTTTTGTTACCCTGCAAGAATGAAGCATCTTGAACAAATCTGCAGGTGCAATCACAATTATTGGTATTTCTGCAGTAAATCTATTCTAATACTACCAAGTTCAGTATTTGCTTTTCACACGGGAGAAGTGTCTGCGGGTGATGAATATTATCAGTGAGATTCCGCTGTGACTTAATGCATACCTCACCAAATGCCTAAATTGTTGTATGCTAGAGTCTCTCGACAAGCGCCCCATTGTAGGTACAATAGCTGTATATAGGCATTCTTGTTCTCGGTGACCCTTGCTGAATACCTGAGGTTTAATATTTCAGAGCTGATAACCAGTGTGACAATGAATGCCTTATGTTTTTCCAAGCTTTCCCATTGAATCTAGTGATCTCTGAGAGACAGGGCCACAAACCATGATTGCCAATGCAATTCTTAGCCAAACTATCAGTCATTTTACATAAAGCAACCAGCAAATATCATTTTAACATTCTTCTAGCCAACTTTCTCACAGTTGAGCACTAACATTTATGAAATTGTACATTCCTTCGAAATTTTTATTTGTCTGTTCCGATATGTCAGCTGGAAGATTTTTAATTAGCATTTTCATATTTTTTGGAATGATTGGCCTGCTACTTTTCAAACTTTAGAAGAACGCCATGGATACATTGCCTGATAAGAAGTCCACTTACCAATGTTTTCCAAATATGGTCGTCTTTGTTTGTACTTTTTTAGTTTTAGGGCAGGTTTGGTAAAAGAAATTAATTGTGAAAATAAAAGTAATATATGAATTCTCTATCACCCCACACCATTTTACTGGAGTGAACTGCGTTATGTCATTTTTGCTTTTGAAGGCCAGATTTCTTATAAATCTGACTCCCATTATTCACATTTCCAGGCATGTCTTGGTAGCCAAGTCGCAGAGCACTCAATTATTTGGTGACTTTAACTAGTTTGTTACTTTCAGTGACATAACTCCTACTGCAGGGTCACTGATGCTTGTTTTCCAGGAAAAGTTAGAAGTAAAATGATATGTAACATTAATCTGTATCTATATAGGGATGCTCAGAGACTGGAAGAATTCTACACTAAAAACCAACAGCTAAGGGAGCAGCAGAAAGCACTTCATGATACTATCAAAGTACTAGAAGACCGGTAAGACTCTTGTGAGGGTCTCAAAACTATTGTTTAATAGAAAAGGAAAGAAGTTAAATCGCGCTGTTTATTGAACACAAATGGCAGAAAAAGCTGCAAACTAATATTACTGTAAAACAGTTTATTCATATATATATATATATAATACTTTAGAAAGTAGATGATGTTTATTCAAAATTACATTAAGGCAGATGTGTAAAAAACTTTCTTATGTCATAATTTATTAATTGTTTTTGGGTCTAGACCGTTTTAGTACATGTAAAAATTCAGAGGGCCTCTTTCTGCCATAGTTTGGAGAAGCGATCTCCTCCTCTATTTGTATGCTTTCTGTCCTATCTATTTGATACCCTTGTGGTCACCAGCATGTACTAAAAAGAGAAGTGTTAAACAACGCTATGAGTTTGAAGACATTTAACAATATTTTATTACATGTTCTGTATACCTTTCCTTCAAACTTCTGGTAGTCCTCACCACATATTGCAGTGAGCAGAGACGTGTGTGTGTGCGTGTGTGTGTCTGTGTCTAGCATGGGTAGATTCACAGTTAATAAAGTTCATGATGTGAAAACTGATTTACACACAGTAACAATATGTTCTCTTCACAATATAGTCGCAGGTTAGACAAATGAACTAACCAAATTTAAAGCATCTACTGGTCTTTGTGGGAGCTCATCTCCATTTATATGGTCTCTTCTCCACTAATGTTCTGATTCTACTGGGTGCTAAAAAAGAACCTAAGTTAGCATATTTTTAAAAATGACTTTAGGTTTATCCCACCAAGATATTTGTTAGAAAATGCTCTTGTTTTAAAATAGAGAAGTTTTATTCAAGATTCTTTTAATTTAGTAAGACTTTCGGTTAAATTTAAAGACAAAGGGGGTCCAACTATTGGTGTTAGTATTAGCTTCTCTGTTTATCTCACAGGTAGACACTATATTAGATTTTGGCATTAATAGGTTATCTCTATCTAATTGTATTAAAGTTAAGGGCTTCTCTATGTAGAGTCAGTGTAGCTCTCAATGAAGAATTACATCTCATAATTTCTGCTTGATGAAGACAGCAGTTTCTCCTTAGGCAGCTAAGCTGTCCCCTGGGAATACGACAAACCCACAGTATATGATGTCCACTTTTATAGTGTAGCTAGTTGCAAATAAAAATCGGTTTATTATAATTTGTGGTTACTATATCATTGCCCTGTACTGAGAGTGAGGTACAAGAAGTTAACAATTTTAAATTAAAATCATTTGTATTAAAACTAGAAATAAAATCCTGTGCTGATTGAGAATCCGCATTCCAAATAATAAATAGGTCATCTAAACTATTGTTTGCAAAGTTTTAATATAAATAAAGTACACAGCACAAGTAGTATGCAGTTAGATTTTTATTATTATTTGTGTTTGGATTTTTATGCCAACATCACCCTTGTACCCAAAAGACTGGTCCTGTATTTCCCAATTTCTATTTTCCAATCGCAGTAATCTGGGCTGAAATAAGTGAAGCTTGACAAGGTTTGATTCTTTCGCTTTTAAATCGTTATTGTGCCAGCATAGGTTGTTGCATTGCGAAAATAAGTGATAGAGGTGTGGGACATGTTAGTATATAAAGCAGTTAAACAAAATTATTATTATTTTTTTATTTAATTCTGTATTTTGACCTTTGTTTTATTATTTATTAAATGTATCTAGTGAAAAAATATTTTAAAGATTAATGTATTATGTCCTTATTATAGGACATTATCTAGTTTCTATGAATAGGTTACGTCAAATATTCTCTCTCCCCAGAGCCTTCCTGTCAATCTTAGTCATGTGTGACCGTACTCTCACAGTATAGTAGTTTGGAATTAAAGGGTTGCGAGCGGGCATCATTGCCAATGGCGCCTGTTGACAAAATCCTGAATTTGACAGAGTAGTCAAAGTGACTGCAATCACAACTCCTCTGTTTTTTTTGTAACCCTGCAAAATAAAAGATAGGGCCACCTTTGTGTGGACTTTTATGCCTGGTACCCACTGCTTCGTTATCAGCCTTTGTTATTCCAATCTCTGACATCAGGCAGAAAACGGAGCGGTGAGAACCAAGGGAGGAGCACATTAGTACATGTTTGAGTGCATGTGTATGCAGAAGTCAGCGGTAAATGGAAAGTATATATAACAATCGGTAATAAGAATGGACTTTCAAAATTAATCTTGGGGTTATTTTTTGGAAAAACAACAAACTATTATTTTTAAGTAAATTTACTTTTTGAGGTTAGGATGGCTTAAATTATAGTCACTAACTTTACTTAAGGTATGTGGGATGGATATTCACAGAAATAGAGCAGATTGCAATAATTAATTTTCCATGTCACAAAAGTAATGTTTTACAGTATTTTTACAATCCTTTTATAGTATATATATAAATAGTGGTTTTTTTTTTCTTCTTCTTGGTTTAGTTCTTTTTTGAAAATGCTAGACTGTTAAATGGTAGAAGAAGACTGGGTAGGTTCTATGCCAGTGGTGGAGTCTGTATGATGGGGCTACTCAAGTAAAAGTTACAGCCAGTCCCTCATTTGTTGAGGATTAATCACTGTGAACATAATGGTATCAGTGAATGTTACTTTGTTCTGATGGTGGTACAGAATTGGAAATGACTGTGCTCTTCCTTCATCCAGGCTACGGGCAGGGCTATGTGACCGGTGTGCAGTGACAGAAGAACATATGAGGAAGAAACAACAGGAATTTGAAAATATCCGACAGCAGAACCTGAAACTCATCACCGAGCTTAGTGAGAATTCCATTTCCATGTTCTATAGATCACTTATATCAAATCTGCCTAATAACCTTGAATTAATGCATGTAGTTATTGGGGATAATGGAGTGACAGTTCTGCCTAAACTGTCAGTTATGGAAAATGGTCCTATGCTTGACATCTTCAACGATCCTTGTCTGCTCTAGGAGTTGGTGGTTTTATCTTTTGCTGGAGAGCAACTATTGCTCTCACTTTATAATATATCGGCTTTGATAATTATGTAAGTATTAATACACCTGTGCTCCTGCTAGGACAACTATAAACAAGCGCTGTCTCATGTGACTGCAGTTTTATGACAACAGAGCACCATATTGCAACAGTATTGTATTTTCACCATATCTGTTAAAGCTAACTATCTGCAGAAAAAAAATCGCTAACATCACTAGTCCTGGGGAAAAACTTCTGTTCCTGTCTCAGCCAGCAATCAAGAGATTGATTGCTCACACATTGATTTGCCAGTTCTATGTTGCAGAGCCCTGGGAAAAATGGCTGCAAGGAGCAGCTCAAAGGCTCCGGCAAGGGCGAGGAGCATGTTACTAAGATTTTATAGTAGGTGGTAGTGCAGCTTTACCTGTGCAGGGTACTCTTAATCTCCCCAGAATATATGTCCCATATGATAATGGCAGTTCCACTGATGTAAGGTTTTCTTGCACACTAACACTAAACGAACCATTCTCATTATGTTTTCCCACAAGACTTTGTGTGATTTGTATTGTCTTGTTACAGTGGATGAGAGGAACACACTGCAGGATGAGAACAAAAGGCTTTCAAAGCAACTCGAGCACATGCAGAAGGCAAAAGAGTGAGTTCAAGTGTTACATTTCCAGTGTACATACTGAGTCCTTTCTTTCCTTTCTGAAGCCACAATTGTACCAAACTGTAATTGCTGTTAAAGCTACAAAAACTTTTTCCTCTATTTTAAGACTTTAGAGAAGCCTCCTGAACCAATCAGGTTAGGGATTTCTATTGTTATTAAATCTGTCTTTTTAAAATGTTCATGGGTTCTGTGGAAACCATGCTGTGAATTTCCTGTGATGTCCTTTGGTAATCTTAGAGTGATAAAGTGTCTCGCAGTAAATATTACCTTATTCTCAGGACAGGGAATTTCATTGTTTTAAACATCCCAGACAATATGAAAATGGAACAAAATACTCATGGTTCAGTATTTCAATGAAGTCAAAAGCAATTATGTAAAACCTGCATCCAATGTTTTCAGCCAACCTCAACAGATTTAACCTCCTCTTCCGGCTACTTGTTCTGGCTCAGTGTCTGGGATTTATAAGAATTTGCACAATCCCCCAAAGTTCATACATGTGACCCAGTTCCACTCTTGCTAGGGAGGTGCCTGGCTATTTGTGTGATCATCTTAACCCAAGCAGCTGCATCCTAACCCCAAGCTTCACCTTGTATACAGAGCTAAACTTCCCCTCCCCACATCTACTGCTAACCCCTTTTTTCCCCCCACAAACACTGCAATATGTATTTGCAGTATGTGTATAAATATGTAGAGAACTATGACCATTCAATATAGTACTATTTAAGAACATATACGAGGTATGTCTATTAAATAACGAGACTGTGATTCCACCTAGTAAACAAAGCAGTCAGAACCAGTTATAACTGCATACGTAGTAACCTTGAACCTGCATAACAAGCTGCAACACTCTATGACGTTCAGTTGATTGTGAGTCGCCATTTAGTTTGGTTGCGTTTTCTGTAGAGTGCCGAAATGCTAAGTTTAAAAGTTGAGCAACGTGTTAATTTGAAATTTTTAGTATAATTGTACAAACCACCAACAGAATGTTTTCAAATGCTTACTACGGCCTGTCTCCTGCACGTGTATTTGAGTGGCACAAAAGATTTATCGAGGGACGTGAGAATGTAAAAGATGATGAACGACCTTGCACTTCAAGAACCGAAGAAGATGTAGAAAAAATCAGTCAGATTGTTTGAACAAATTTTGCGTGAGGATCTTAGCATGACGAAAGTTTGTGCAAAGAAAGTCCCAAGGGTTCTCACACCAGACTAAAAGAACATCGCAAGGAATGTTGTGTTGACATTCTGCAGCAACTTGACACAGATCCAAACCTGTTTTTATAAAGTAATCACTTGTGATGAGACCTGGATCTTCCAGTACGATCCTGAAACCAAAAGACAGTCAATGCACTGGAAAATACCATCATCACCAAGAATGAAGCAAGTCAAAATTCAAAGCAATGCTCATTGTTTTTTTTTTTTATATCAAGGGTGTAATTTTGGAAGAATGGGTTCCAGAAGGCACAACAGTTATTCAGCATTATAATAAAGAAGTTTTGAAAAAGCTGAAAGAAAGAATCGGCCACAACTGTGGAAAAATGGTTTATTTCTTCACCAGGACAATGCACCTGCTGACGCACCACTTTCTGTGAAGCAGTTTTTGACCGACAAACACATTACTACACTTGAACATCCTCCATATTCGCCCGATTTAGCACCTCGCGAATTTTATCTTTTCCCAAAAGTTAAATCAGTGTTTAAAGGGACACATTTTGAGTCAGTTGATGCTGTAAAGAAGAAAACGGCAGATATGTTAAAACAGGTGACAGAAATTGATTTGCTCCATGCCTTCGACCAGTGGAAAACAAGACTACAGCGATGTATTGGTGCAAATGGGGAGTATATTGAAGGAGATGAACCTTAAATTTGTAATACCAATAAATAAAGGTGTTATTTAATCAGTCTCGTTATTTAATAGACATACCTCGTATCATTTCTTGATGCTGTGATAGAAAGGATAGTATGTACATTTTATGTCTTGTTTTGCAGTACAATGCAAAAGACACATGAAGAGGTGGCGGCAGACCCAGGTGATGCTGAGGATGGTGTCATTCCTGATTCTCCAATAAGTTCCTTTCCTGTAAATGTGGTCAGTAGAATGCGCAGGAGAAAAGCAAACAAACACGTGCGATATACAGAACGCCGTCAAGATGAATCGGAGACTTCTGAATGTACAACTAGTAAGTCGGATGTCTTCTGTCAATGCTAAAACCAAGTTTACTTACTGTGTCAAAAGGTGGCCACTATAACACTGGAGATGTTGAAATGTGCTATTCACGTGGGTCAAGATTTAAATAGCAATTAAACCCTTAAGCCAGTGGTTCCCAAACGGCTCCCTGGCGTGCCGTGGCAATGTCACAGGGGTGCCATGGCCAGGGCGGATGGTAAACAAGGTGGGGGTCTACTTGGTAAATATTTTGGCTTAGAGGTTCCTCGAACTGAAAAAGTTTGGGATCCACTGCCTTAATGCCTTAACTTGCACAATCATTTACAGATGGAAGGATTTGGGCATCTATCACAGCAGGATGATCTGGCATATTTACTTCAGCCTGACAAGTACCAGGTTGAAAAACATACTTAAAGGACCCCCTCTCATTTGTATAATGTATGTATATTACTAAGCAAATAATATGCCCGAGGTAACTGAAACAGTTATTGAAACATTGCAATTTTTATTTTAAAATGAGAAATAAAATATTTGGATTTTTCTAGACTTTTGTCCTCTGAGGGCACAATTTCATTTTGTCTGCAAGAACAATTCCATACCAATTTATAAGAAATAAAAGTTAGCATTTGTACAGAAATTGATTGCAGAATTGTAAGCAATTAACTCCTTCCCAGAGTCCGACTCGGTCTCGTCTCACAGCCCAGGGTATAATTGGGGGTGTATGACTCTGTAGCAGAGTGTGTGAGCAGCTGGAACAATCAGAAGCGGAACATTTTCACTACTTTAAATGGTAATACAGCTTTAAAAGAAAAAGTGAAAACATATCATTACATATTAGTGGCCAATGATTGTTTCAGTATTCCCCCTGAAGTAAGCTAGCATTGTTGGTTATAGATGTATAGATATAATATATATTGATATCACTGAATCTGAACAGATAAACTCATTAATACTATTCTGTATGTAGCCACTCTAAGTTCTCTCTCCACTAGCACAAATCCTAAGTCATGTATAATCAGAAGCAGCATATGCATGCATTCATCACAGGAGTTAAAGGGTCTTACCCATGTAATTTGTGGATCCATCAACTCTCTAAATATGTCTCTTATTTAGAGAGTTAATGAATGTTCCACTTGTTTCTATGTAGTTTTATACTTTCTGTAATGTGGAATGTAATAGCTGAGATAGTTAAGTGCCTTAAGCAGAAACAAACAGATGTTGTGTTGACGTTTTTATTTTCTTAGAAAATCGCATTTACTTATTTTTCTATGGCAATACCCCACTATATGGTAAAATGCATTAAGTGGGTGAGATTACTTCCCTGGTTTGGATATTCACTGAATTTTATCACACTACATAAGAGTATATTTTGCATAGGATGCAAATTGTAAACTGGAAACATTCAGATCAGTGTAAACATGATAGCTTTGTTCAATGCAAATTAAAATCTAAAAATACCTTTTTGCCTGCCATAAAAATATGGAGTTCATGGGAGGAGAGTTTAAAAATAAAGAAATATAAGAATTAGTTTGCAAATGGCAAATTAAAGGAGGTTGCTGAAATACTTCATGTAAATTCTTGGTCTGTCTTTACTCTGGGTCCCTGTACTGTGAGAGTAGCCTGTATCTGTAATATAAATAGATATAGAGAGAGATTGAGAGAGAGATATACAGTGGTGGGATTCAAATAAATTAATAACCGATTCTCTGCCCTAATGACCGTTTTAAGTATACAAAAAGATATCAATATCAAGAGGCAATTATTTGTGTGTGTGTATAAAATATTTCTTATTTTATGCTGCTAAAATCGAGATAATAGTAATGAGTCATGTTATGCCACACAGTAGTGCCCCCATTTCAAATTATGCCACACAGTAATACCCCTCTTCATCACACTCTGCCTTTACGCCCCCTTTCACATCCTGCCGTGCTGCGTTTGCGCCCCCTTTCACACCCTGCCGTGCTGCCTTTGCGCCCCCTTGCTTCCCTTCCTTCACTTACCTTTTTCTGTCTGTTTCTTTCTTCTATGTGTGTGTGCATCCGGAAAGTATTCACAGCGCTTCACTCTTTCCACATTTTGTTATTTTACAGCCTTATTCCAGAATGGAATACATTCCTTTTTCCCTCAAAATTCTATACACAATACCCCAAAATGACAACGTGAAAGAAGTTTTTTTGAGATTTTTGCAAATATATTAAAAATAACAAACTAAGAAATCATATGTACAAAAGTATTCACAGCCTTTGCTCAATACTTTGTTAATCTCCAAATAGATTCCAGTGTTTCAGTTACAATGCGTACATTTTTATCCGGATGCCTTGTGTGCACGGTGCGAGACTGAGGGCCATGATCAGCTCCCTTCTGCATCTGTGGCCATGAAGAAACTGGCTTGGGCTAAGCCAGCTGTGACATCCATAGCTGAACTCATTAGGGTAGTGTCTCAGACCAGAGAGGTGGGTGAACCTTTTCCTTCACAAGAATCGACACCCATTCCTGCTGAATAGTGACCACTACTGGGGCTTCCCAGGAAGAGGTTCGGGCAATTGTTAGCTTTAGCAGAGTTCGCTAAAGTTCGGTCTACGGCTGCTTCGTCATTGGAATGTTTCCTTAACACCCCATAGGTAAATAGGCAAGCATCGTATTCCTGAACCAATACAGTCCATTATTTGACTCTTCCGAGGAGGATCGGTGTTCATTTACAAGCTTAAGGGAGAGGACACTTTTATAGTGTATAGGAGCCCTCCAGAGTACAGATTGTGTATGACTTAATTCTGGGGGTTTGACAGTCTTTAGGATTTGCGGAACCTGAAGTTACAGATTCTTCTCTTTTTAGACATAACAAGCAGCAGATGAACGGGTTTACACCGTCTCCTCAACTCCTTAGAGCTGGTTTTAGAAGCTGAGCAAAAATCTGACAAAAAGTTCCAACTGCCTTGAAAAATGTATTTAAACTTTTTCCCTCACCATTATTGTCTAGTAAATGGGAAAATTCTCCCAGGGTAGATTCTCCCATTGCCTGCCTATCAGGCTACTCCCATCACCACTACTATACTGATACTGGGACCAGACCTTAGTCAACACAGACGCCAGTCTGTCCAGGTGAGTAGAGGTCATATGTCCTCTTCGGTTCCAGGAATTCTGGTCTCAGAATGAGTCCTTATTGCACATGTCCTGTAGTTAAGAGCAATCTACAAGAAGCTTTTACAGGCTCTGATGGAAGGACCATGAAGGGTTCAGTCAGATAATTCTTCAACGATAGGCCTACCTGAACCGTCGAGGAGGGAACACGCAGTGCCATGTCCATGAGGGAGATGGCACTTTTCATGTCCTGGGCGGATCGCTACCTTCCTGTGATATTGCCCACATTCATTCCAGGGGTGTATAATAGATCTCGGGGCATGGTGTCTGAACTTCACAGTTCTTCAATTTTGCACAAAGTCCGTAGCTCCCAGGGCTAGTTACACAGATGCAATGACGATCCAGTAGATCCGACAGGGCCTGGTGTACTTTGTCTTTTGGATTCCCTTGCTCCTGCGGATTTTAAAGAGGCAAAAAGAGAACAAGTAGCCGCCATTCTGGTTGCTTTGATTGGCCGCTCAGGACATAGTACTTCAACCTTCTAGGGATGGCAGTAGGTCCTCCTTGCCAGTTGCCTTTTTGTACAATTATTTTCACCCATAGTCCTCTTTGCTACCACTCTTTAAGTTGTCTGGTTTTAACAACATCCCTGCTGAAACAGGGAAAAATCAATCACCCAAAGGAACACTAACGGTTGTGCAAACAATGGTTAATGTGAGGAAACCATTACCCTTTGCAAATTGTTATCAAGTTTCTTTTAGTGACTTTCCTACAGGCACCCTTTGTACATCCTGTAGAGCCAGGGGATATCTGCTTAGTGCTCAGGGTGCTTACTTGAGAACCCTTTGTATCAGTTGATTTCTGTTATGTTTTACTTGACATTTCTCCGGCTCGTCATGTGCCTGGGTTAGGGGCACTGTGCTGTAACAGTCTTTTGGTTGTTCATTCTAAGAAGCCCTATTTTGTACTGAATGGGGTCTCCCGGTTTCACTTAAACCAGGATATTGTTGTTCCTACTTTTTGTCCGAATTCACCAAATTCTGATGTTTCTTTGCAGCTTCTGGATGTGATCCGGTCTCTCTGATGTTATGTGGATGGCACGGTTTTGGTTCGTAAGACCAATAAACATTTCAGTCTGTAGGAGATGCACAAGCATGGATGACCAGCATCTAAGCAATATTTTGCCAATTCGATAACATCCACTATTTGTTTAGCTTGCATTGAGGCTGCTAAACCTATGCTGGTTGTATTGAAGACTCATTCAAGTGCAGTTGATGCATCTCTGCCCCCTGTCGCGGTACTTCGGCTGCACAGTTGTGCCGGGCTGTTTAGTGGTCGTCTTTCAACACCTTTTCCAGATTCTGCAAGTTGCAGGGTTTTGTATCCCAGCAAACAAGTTTTAGGTGCTAGTTGTTACCTGCAGCTATTTCAGAGCAATCCCACCCTTAGGGGCAGCTTTGGAATGTCCCTATTGTCAGTGTCCCTAACGGCAGTACATTTGTTTGAGTCCACTCCTCTATTCTCCTCTTGCTCTGACTGTTTGTTTCTGTGCTAGGTCTTCTGTTATGCCTAATTAGGCCCTCTCTTCTGGAATTTGTTATAAAATTGAAGATGGTTCCAATTGGGCAGGGCATAGAAGAGGAGCTACCTTTCAACATTTTAAGTTTTAAAGTGCCCTCGCTCCAATTATACCTACTATACCCATTGTCGCAGTGTCCCCCAATGGACTAAGAGAAATGGATTTTACAGTGTTTAAAAAAAATAAATAAAAGTCCTTTTCTCTTTCCTGCTATACCTAAATAGAATTGTGCATTGTGCTCTCCCTACCTGAAAATGTTCCCAAGATTTGATAAGTGCATGTTCAAAACTGATTGTTATTTTGCCACTACAGCTAAAGATGTGTGGTGTTGTAATGGCCACTGTAGTGAAACATACTATACATTGAAAAATACACTATATATTTTAAGAGCACTGTAAGCTGTGGTTCCATCTCATTAACTGCTTTTTTGAATGGTAAAAATAGGCAAACTGCAAATGGACAAAATCATATTATCATCATCCTCTTTAGCCAGACCTTTAAACATAAGGAGAACAGGGAAATTTGACTTTACATTTTACATGGTTGTATTTCCGATATATGCAAATAGTTGTGGAAAATAGTACGTCACATTCTTTATATCGGCTTTCGACTGGCTGTGGACTTGTACAGTATTAAATTTATTTTCTAAAAAAAAAAAAAATGCAAACTAGTGGCATTATTTAAAACCTGTCTCATTCCAATCATTAACATAAAATCACCACTGCTATAGATTCCAACTTTAAAATATTTATTTGTATTTTGCACTTTTTTTTATTGGGAAACACACACGCCACATTTGTATACAGGTTTAAAAAGGGTAGAACTAGAGATATTTGTAAACTGTTTTTACAAAATAGAGTATTTCTAGTAAGCTGTTGTCATGCTTCACATTAACATGCTTCCTTGTGATTATGTGCAATAAATGTGGTTAGCTTAGATTTATACTACTTTTATTAAGTACCAATATATTCTGCAGTGGTGTAGTGGAAAGTACATGGCATGCAAATACAGGTTGGAATAAATGAGAGAAGATCCTGATCAAAGGAGCTCACAATCTGCTGGAAGAGTTAGGTTCTGTGAAGCTGCTCCCAAAGACGTTTTAAAAACGGAAATTTTACAGACTGGAGGGGGAGAGCAAACTAGAAATTGGATCAAAGATTGTCTGTTGCTTAAAGAATGCAGAACATTTAAAAACTGCAAAGAAAGTGCACTGCTGCTTTATGGGATCAGAGGTAACTATTGTTTGCCAGGTGCATTTCACTATGCACTCCCACTTCCTGCTCCCAGGCGGTGCACCCAGGGCATCAGTCTGTCTAGGTTTGTGGGTACTGCAGATTCACCTTAAAATGCGCCTGATAAAAAGAGTGAAAACCTCATATTTATTTATTTATTTTCAAAAATACTGTTCAGGTTAGCCTGATTTATGTTGTACGTTAAGCATGACAGTGAGGGGACATGAGGATTGTCTATTACAAGTGTCACTTTTCTGTGTTTGAATGATTTTACTACTTTGAGTGCACTCAGGTGAAAAATGCATCCTGGCAAAGTGTAGAGTGAGACCCGATCTCTGCCATCTCAGAAGTAGTGGTAAATTGAGATTGTTTGTAGGAACAAAAAGTTTGGGCACCCTTTTACAAGAGCAAAAGATGCCCCCTAAATTTTTTATTTTTATTTTATTTTGTTAAATTCTTATCCTGCAAAAGGAAGTTTAATTTGTGTATGTGGGTGCAGAAGTAGGCACACATGTATTTAATCCACACTCATCAAGGATACCCATTATCTGCCCAGCTGCTCCCCTCAGACTGAGCAAACATTGGTACACAACTTCAGATCCATCCACTTACCATAACAATGAGTACATTTTGTGATATCGCAAAATAGCACTTGTTCCATATGCTTGTATGTTATCTTCTTTCTGTCACACTTTTAAGACTTTCATGGGAAGAGGAAGCAGTTTGTTATGTGCAGAGGAAAACTGATGACCATTGTAGGTCTTGGGTAAGATATCTAACAGGCACATGGAGCAAATACAGGGATTCGCAGAGGGTCGTCAGAAGGTGGATGGTTTGCAAAGCCTGCTCTACTCTATGTTGCAGCTAGGCTTCGAGGGCAAAGGCCCATTACAGTAATCAAGCTGTGAGATTGGAGAGAGGCTTAGAATATAAGTGTAATTGTGAAATAAATGGTGGATCTTACAAATGTTTAAAAGGACATACATTCGGATGTTTTTATTAAAATGAAGTAGGGTTACGTGTAGCCTCGAGAATACAGAATATTTATTCCTAAAGTGCTCTCACTGTCCTGCATTTTTGCTATAAATCCTGCTACAAGGAACAATGTAGAGTAAAGCAACATTTTTGTATAGGTGAGAATAAGAGACGGCACAGATTTGCCATGCAAATGTAAGCTGCTGTTGATCCTCTCCATCCAGGAACTATCTAAAATATAATAATTGTAGTGGTACAAAGGACCACATGGTTGTATTCACACCCTATGTTCTACTTTTATACTATTTTCCAGAAAAAAAAGAAAAGTAATCTTAAACTATTTCTCCAATCACCTTCACATAACTTTTAAACTATATCCTATAACTATTCTCTTTATTCTGTAACTGTTCTGCCCATGTCTGGGGCTAGAGGTTTTTTTCCTCTGATCTCTATGGGCTGAGGAAAATTAAAGTCTATATGTGACCCCAATGATGTCAGACTAGGTGGAAACTGGGAGTGACGTATTCTAAAACCGTGATAATTGCTAGTCCAGTTAGGTTTAGAAATAAATGAGAAGTGTTAATTATATGTTATTTCTGTCCATGATTACTTCATCGCTACATTGTACAAAAATAGTGTTCTATATGTGTAGGTTATTTTATTTAGTAGATTTGTCTGTTTTGCAGGCTCTGGAGCTAGAATATTTACCTCCACCCAAGTAAATATCAGAAACGGAGAGACTATCTTGGTTGCCGATACCTGTGCGTTAAACTTGTCCCCTCTTTCTAGTAAGTACTTGGAAGTAGAATCAATAGTATGTGTATTCTACCTTTTTGTGATACATGTGGGATTAACTCTTCGGAGCTAATTTAAGCAAGAAATTCCCTGATTTATGATTTGAAGAATTAAGAATGCATTCCTCTCTGAGGTTTCATACAAATGTACATATATTAAAGGAAAAAACTCTTCTATCTTTTTTCTAGTGATCTTGTACAATCCCTTTGCCATACCTAATCAGTTTAGTTTTCACATCTTGCACCTTTAAGGAAGTCATGTCATTGTTTAAATCAGGGTGTAGCAGCGAGACCATAAAGAATTGTGGATACTCTTGTAATACTGTTCTGTATTAATTTGTCCCCAACAGTAATGTAGTCACTAAAACAAGTATATTACAAACTGTTACACTAAATTGTACCTTCTAAATAAAGATTACACATATAGCCAAGTTCTCCACCTGTATTTATTTCCAAACAATTACAGCCATCGAAGGCCTAAGGTTCTGAGAGCTTGTGCACATATTTTTGAGGCCAGTATCCATACAAATGCAACACCTTGTAAAATTTCACTCCCTTTTTAAACTTTTAATAGTACATCAAGGAAGAGTGATGGATCTAGACTCCTCCTTACAGGTAGTAACTTATAATACAGAAATGTAAAAAAAACGTACAAAGTTTTCTGAAATTATGTTTCAACAGCCAAACATGAAGTGGGCGATTTTACTGCAGCGAAACCAGTCTTCAACTTGGCTGCTGTTGTAGCAGAAACACTTGGTCTTGATGCTCACGACGAGTCTGTAAGTGATTAAATAAATGCTGACATGTTTCTAAATATGTCATCGACTCATTGGTCTTGCTGCAGCCAGGTAGACTGCAAACCTACTAAGCATTCACTCGGTGAACTTGTGCAAGAACAGCCTTTTCCATCAAGCAGAAACTTCCTACTCTTATGATAAAAATTGCAAATTTTCCTTAAGAGTATAACCGTCATTAGTACTTTTGACAGATGGCTGTGTAAGCATAGGGGTAGAAACAGGTCATCAGAGGAACACCTGAAACTATACAATACACTTGTACTTATTGTTGGGATTTTAATCTGTATTATGAAAGATTATTTTTATGTATAGGGAATCTTTAAAGTAATTCAATGTTCTCACTGTGTTTATGAACCATGTATTTGCATAAATTGCATTGAAGCTGTAGTTTTGGTGCCATTTAATAACAAGCTGCACTGGAACACTGAAGCTGAATCTGTGACATTTCCGCACTATTTTTGCAGTTGCATTTATACATTTTGAAAGGTGCAATTGAAGCATCATTGGTTTATTCAAGAGAGAGACGACTTTTTGCATTTAAAATATTATGTATAATGATTAATGCTGTTTTTACATGTGCTTTTATCCAAGCAATCCCAGAGTGTGTTAAACAATCTCGGGACCAATGCAGCCACAGTCCAAGTGCTTAATAAGCATGAAGAAGACTCTCCAAGACACAGTGAGTTAGCGTAAGTCCTGAGCGTTGATATCACTAACCTGTAACCAGCTGCTACTTCACTTTTCTGACATGTATTATATGTTATTTAGAGTTGCTATGAGCAGGCATATTCATTAGCTGTGCACTCCATTTTGCTTGAGGATTTCTTTTTTAAATCAATATATTTAGGATAACTGCCCCCCACCACCACCACTACCTCTTATACATGATAAAGGTATGCAGTCAAGGAGTTCCGTGATCAGACACAATGCCTGTATGTACATCAAGAAAGTCTGAGCTCACTTATAATCGTTCTAGATTACAGTATGTAATGCTCTATTCCTTGTAATAACCAGGATTTCAGAATAAATACTGCATGCACAAATATTGACATCTTTTGTGTATTGTATATAGATATGTTTCCACTGACTTGAAAAAAAAATTCTTCAGCTCTTAATGCTACTGTTAACTTGGGGCTTCAGTGCCTATTGCTTAGTTTTATCTTGTGTTCCCTTGGTTCAGGTTCACAGAAAATTTACAGAATGACCCACATGAAGTTGAGTGGGTCACACAGCGAATGTCACCAGTGTTTGGGATGGCCTCATCCAAAATGGAGAACAATACAAAAATAGATACTGGACCTTCTCTCCTGCCTGTGGGAATAAACTTCAAACTGCAGTATCCTAACAAGCCCTCTGCCCATATATTATCAAAGACTGAAGATGTTTCCCAGGGACCAACGCTCTGCCTCAGTGCCGAAGCAGACTCTGTAATTAGCCAGTGCTCGGGCAACGAACAGGTGTCTTTGAAGAGAAACCCAAATGACTCTGTTATCAGTGGGGTCAGTACAGATGTTGCTTTCCTAACCAAAGACCTTCCCGACTGTGCGCTTCAAAGGCAAACAATAAGCAGATGTGGGAAGCGGAAAAAGGTAGAAAACGAAGGCGAGAACTACTGTGAAATGTCCTCTATTAACAAGGAAAATGGCGTCCCCCTTAAAAGCACAACACGCACCAGAGAGGCCTCCTTGGACAAGCCCTTGGATCTCTCCGATCGTTACTCAGGATTACGACCTCAGGAGAGAAGTCGAGAAAATACTAGAAATAAAACGAAGCAGGAAACTGTTACAAAACTGAGCCCCAGAAGTAACTCCTCTATGGAACACCATTTTCAGGGGAGTTCACTAGAAAGCAGAGATTCGAGGGAGGACCCCTCTCATCAATTAGAACATAAAAAGGCAAGAAAGGGAGATTGTTGTGCCACCCTTACACATAAAGATAATGAAGAAACTGATGATGGGACTCTGCTATTTGATGTCTTAAAGGTAGTTTTATCTTACTTTGTAATATGCATTGTGTGAGTTGACGTGCTGTCTTAACATGCTAACATACCACAATGATGTCATTTACTAACTGTAGTTGTAGATAGTATAAAATCAAGGCAAGTACAACTTAGATCTGTACTTCAACTTTCTTTACCTTCAGCAGTAGGGGACAGAGATATGGTGAGCAGCCCGGGCACTGAAAAAGAAAAATACTCCCCTTCCACCTCCATAGAAACCTCAACCACCCAAACCCTAACTTACATTATTTATTTTGAATGCACTAACTAAGGGACAGACTTTCCCTGAAGCATGGCAGGGGGTTGTTTTGTAATAGCCTTCATTCGCTGGCTATTATTGCGGAAGTCCTTAAACCATGCCTCTTGCCCTTGGAGGTGGGGTCAGTCTCTGCCGCAACCGCTGCAGTATCGCTGACCCTCCTGTTACAGTCACATTCTCTCAAGGTGCAGATTTCTGTACTCTGAGTTTCTCTACGTTTACAGGCTCTGCCTCTATATGTTTCTGTTTTTCCAAGGATTGGAACATTTATGCCCCCCTATAATATCTGATAAAGGGATTTAACGGTAAGTACAAAAATCTTCCCTTTTGTCTCCCAAGATAACGTGGCTTACAATAAATACAAACCATGTAGATAGGTATCACTTGTTTTGAAATGCATAATTTTTTATTTTTTTTCAAACATTGAGTGAGGCGTGGATTTTTGTTCTTACCGTTAAATCCCTCTCTTCGAGGCTGTAGGTCGACACAGATGGTAGAGACAGGGCACATGGGGAAAAATAAATGAGTTGATTCCTCCTTTGTATAATCTTTATTCTCTGGCTCCTCTTTAGTTTAAGATTAGCCCTGCAAGGAAACCAGAAAAGGAGCAGAATAAAACAGAGACGAGAATTCCTGGTCGGGTTGGTCTGTGTCCTACCTACAGCCTTGTTGAAGGAAACTTAACGGTAAGTAGAAACCTAGAACCTCCCCCCCCCCCCTTTTAATCAATTTTCCAATATAAAAAAGTATGTGTATCAGTGTTAGGTATGTTTAATTACTTTGCTGAGATGTTTACACTCTTTTTCAGATAAGAGGAGCCCTTGAGCCTACAAAGAAGGGTAGATCAATGCACAGAGGTTGTGAACAAGCATCAGTACTGCAACCAAATCCTCACATGGTACAATCCAGAGACACAGAGCAAGGTGCTTAAATCATAAGCCAGATTGTTATAGCCATTTCATGAATGCAGAGCGTCCCATATATCCCCACACCTCAATCTGTTCAATGAGTAGAGTCCTTCATGTCTCTATTGCTCAATGCAACAAAAACGTATTGAAAAGTGCATTATTTTTATGCTGTACTGATTGAATTTTTGATTTACATTTGTTTTCTATGTACAACCTCTAAGTTATATTTTGATGTACTATTCAGTTGGAAAATAAATGTAGAAGTTGAAATGAGTAATAAGTATGTATAGAGTGAAAATAAACTTGAAATGAAAATTGGGGTGATTTTCCCACCTTTATCATTATAGCTCTTGATGCACTGTCTAAAAGCATAGCACAGCAAATACACATTCTTTGTTTTTACCTCCACCCAAGTGTGGGTCTGTCACCCTGTACAGATTGTGTTACTTATGAGACAACAAGCCATTCACTAACTTCGGAGCTGTGCTTCAGTATCTTGCATTACTCTTAAGTAGGTAATACATGTGTGCTGGATATGTTTAGTGCAGTATAAACTTTTAAAATATACATATAGTTTTCAACTGAGATATATAGATAAATATTAAACCTGTTTTAATCAATGTCCAATAATAAGCGGCTTGCTCTTTAATTCATGGTAAACGACCATTAAAAGTAATATTTATCCACATCAGTTACCAGAATAAGAATTCATGCAGGATAACATCCACTTTAACAGTATACAGAGTATGCTTTGTAGAAAGAATATAGCCTTACTAATGTTCCATGACTGATCCGCGTCTCTTCCCTGACAAAAATCTTGTTATGCTGAGCAGGCATTTGATAAGGTTGAAGAGAAGGGTCGTTCATATCTATATATTTGTGTTTTGTATTCTTCCTCAATTACTTGTCTCAACTTGTTGTAGACCTGCAATATGCTTATCTAGTTGAAGATATGATCCTATTCTTTGTGAAGCACAGCTGCTTTTAGTTAAACCTACATACATGTATATCTAGTGTATGTGCAAACAATATATATATAGTATCGACTTATTTGTAACGTACAACTATTGCAGAATTTTCTGAAACTGATCAAAATGTCTACTTTCACTGAAATTTAGAAAAGCACACTCACATTCACTAGTCATTAACTTTGTTGCAAATAGAACAAATATGCTTTATCCCATGGCAGCTTATCAGCTATTTGCTTTGGTGTAGTGTGAGTACAGGAAATAACTTCTTGCTATATACTGTAGTTTTTAATTGACTGATGCAAAATTAGTATTAATAGAGGTAGAAGATCTATTATCTATAATACTTGTGACTATTGATTTATGGTATGAGAGGTTTTTTCCTAATTTCGATCTATGTGCCTAATAAATAAAACCCCCCTAAACTATATTTAAAATTTACTTTCCCCATGTTGCCCTTGCCAGCCCACTCACATTATGTTGTTTATCAGTGCTACTCACAGTGCCACAACCTGTATGTATGCTCCCTATACAGTGATAATTATTTAATGGGAAGGAGGTCCTTCCATTTCTTCCCTTCCCTTTCCATCTCTTTCTTTCCCAGACTGATAACTGCAACATTCCATTGATTTCAGTAGAATCCTTATTGGACATTGCACCTATTTTAGAGCTACACATGCTGGGAAAACATCCCAGTTTCCTGGCCCTATAAGCTCTGTTTTAGTTAATGAAATTAAACTACAATTGTTAACCGTTACATGCCATGCAGTGCAAAGATTTCAATTTGAAATGAGGGCATTTTCTAAACATCTCTGCACAATGGACAGCACGGTGTCATAGTGGTTAGCACTTCTGCCTTACAGCACTGGGGTCATGAGTTCAAATCCCGACCATGGCCTTATCTGTGAGGAGTTTGTATCTTCTCCCTGTGTTTGCGTGAGTTTCCTCCGGGTGCTCCAGTTTCCTCCCACACCAAAAACATACTGCTAGATTAATTGGCTGCTAACAAATTGACCCTAGTCTGTCTGTCTGTGTGTTATGGAATTTGGACTGTAAGCCCCAATAGGGCAGGGACTGATGTGAGTAAGTTCTCTGTACAGTGCTGCGGAATTAGTGGCGCTATATAAATTGATGATGATGAATGGACGGGCTACTTAAGATTATATTTTGTACACAAACTAATATGCGAACTAGCTGCAATTCTTTTTTCCCGCCCAAATGGGTATTACAATTTTAAAGTTGCCTGTTTGCGAAGAACCAAGTCTTCTTTGACTTCCAAGAGATCTTTTGACATTCTAGCTGAAATTTCAGTTATCGAACGCTGCATTTGTTCTTTTCTGTGCTCACAAGACCTAAAACATTACTGCAATTACCTTTTTTTTTTTTTTTTTTTTTTTTATGTTAAAGGAACCCCTTCTAAAGACAACATGCAGTGGAGCATTGATCCAGGGGCAGACCTTTCTCAGTATAAAATGGACATCACTATGGCAGACGGCAAGGTAAAAATAAATTGCAGTTTCCATGTACATTAAATAACAGTTGTCTTTGAGATAAGGTGACTAATAATCACAACATTTTGTATTTGATAAGGAAGGGAGTCAAACCAATCTGGAGGTCGATGACCTGGATTACACATATGTCAGTGAAAGTGTGATGATAAAGATGAAAAAACAGGAACATACAGAGAACGGTACATGTAAATAATGTTCTTTAATACCAATAGCGCTTATTGTAAGATAAACCATGAACAGTGGTCTCAATAAACCTCTCCCACAACAGCAATTGAGGCTTACATGCTTGATTATGTGTTATCCCGCAGCAGAGGAATGTAAAGGCCATGACAGCTTTGGAGAAATGTTTGACAAGACGGAATGTGAAGAGTATGTGTCCTATGCCCCCAGCCCTTCCCAGAGGTTGGACTTTGATGAAGAAAGTGAAACATCTGCACTCCAAACGAAAATGAGTGAAAGAGGTAATCCAGATCCTTCCCAATGATGGTAGTGTCAGAATTACTAAACTAGAATAAGAGACTGCAATAGATCCACCACTCCTCAGTGCACAAAAGTATTGTACAGTGATGGATGTTCTGGTATACTAAAAAGTGTCCAAGCTATTTATGTTCCCATACAATACAAATAAGTGTGACTGTGCAAGCTTGAGATGGATTACACTTCTGTGCAGTTTTGTGCCCAGTGTTTTCAATCACGGCAATATATAGAGCTTATTTATATTAAGGAATGTGTTGTGTTCTGGCTACATGCTTTTGCCATTTCAATTCTCTAAACAACGGCATAAGACTATATGGTTTCTGTCATTATTGCACCGTACATCACTATCTGTTAAAAGCCTCTGACTGCGCAGAGAGGGTGGGGAATTTTCCTAAGTCTCCTAGGGATAAATCACACTTAATTCACAATACTTATGGAAAATACTTCTAATATCCATAATTTATAGTAGAGGGTGCATTGCTCATTTATTATACATACGTTTTCTTAATGAACTGTGAAAAGATGACGTCATCACTTGCGATCTATACAGTTATTTACAGGCGTTTATATAAATATTAACATCACCTATGTATTACGAAGTTGCAAATACAGTTGGGTTGTGAAAGGATAAAGTTTGTCACATGTAAACCAGCGGTTTGTTTAACTGAATAATAACGGAAAACTTAAGAAAAAAATCTGTAAAAATGGGCATAGATCAATGAAGAGGGAAATGCTTGGAATAGATATAGGTAAAATGGAGGTTCATACAAAGATATTAAGAATACAAGTTAATGTGAGAAGTACAGTCCATGGTATATAAACAATCAGATTATCAGTATTAATAGAACAATAAGTAAACAGGATGTAGGTGGGGTTCTATGGGGAGAGGATGGTGTAATTTACCCATGGATCCCAAATCGGTTAAAACAAATGCTGGTGAAGCAATGCAGTTTTCTCTTTCATCCATTCTGGGGGACACTGCTACCATGGGGTTGAGTGAGGGGAGGTAGGAGTTGGCACCTAACTAGATAAGCTAGAGTTGTCGACATACCCCTCCCCCTGCCAACCCCCTGTCTAAAACAGAACACACTTGTTGAAGTGAGAGGCACCTGTCAGCAGAGAGCCGGACGGCTCTCACTGACGGGAGGGATTTTTTTCACATTTTAGAAAGAACGCTTCTCCAGCAGGTGACAAGCGACTTAGAAAGCCGCTGTCACGCTGAAGATGCAGAAAACTGGCGCTGCCCGCTGGGCATGGAGCGCCGGTACTCTGGGCTGCCGGCCATTGAAACATACCATTCTCCCTTCAGTGATAGGAGGGGGGAAACTTGGCGCTGCGGCTGGGCGTGGACAGAGGCGACTCTGCTTATTTAGAAGCAGAGATCGCCTGCCTGCTAAGGAGGCATGTGAAGGAGCAGCATTACAGGAGAGGAGCCAGGATATATAGGGGGAGTTATCGATATAGAACCCCCCCCCCCCCCCCCCCACCCCCCTGTTGTTTGGAGAACAGTCCTAAGGTGCCAAACCTGCCCGGGAACGAAGGCATCCGGTCACTGGCTTCCAGGGAACACTGAGCTGAAAGGCTTCTCCCTCTGGTCACTTGCTACAGCTATAGGAAGCTAAGTTGTATAAGAATTTCAGTTGTCTTATCTTTATAGTGGGACATTGTATATGATACTCTGCTCTCACATATAGTACTTGGTCAGGGATGCTATCTTTTGACACAGTCATAGATTAGTTAGTATCTTCCGATTATTCTTGTGTGTGTTTGTTGCTATTGGCTGTACTGTACGTTTTGAAAAATGTCTGATAAGGGAAAAGTACCTAAAGCCAAATATTATACTTGTTTTAAGTGTAATACTAAATTGCCTAGTGAACATTTGGACTCGGGGGCGCTCTGTTCTGACTGCACTGTGGCGGCGCAGTCTCAAAACACTGCCTCAATTTTCACAGAAACTCCAGCGTGGGCGGCTGCTCTGACACAGGGGGTTGGTGCGTTGGTACAACTGCCTTCTAAGCCCTCAGAAACTCCAGCGTGGGCGGCTGCTCTGACACAGGGGGTTGGTGCGTTGGTACAACTGCCTTCTAAGCCCTCAGAAACTCCAGCGGTTGCAGCAGTTCTTCCTTCAACCTCTGGAACGTCTGTCCCTCTTAATTCGGGGGTAGCTGCAGGGAGTGCCGAGTCAGTTACGTCAGGACTGGTTGGTCATACCTCTGCTGTGCCGTGTCAGACCCCTTCCCCTTCTGGATGAGCCGGCGTGGTCCGCTTCTTTTGTTAAGGGTCTAGATCAGTTAAACCGATTTTTAGAAAAAACAGAACAGCCAATCCTCTTTTAACACTGTCTGATTCGGAGAGATCTTCAGAAGAAGAGGGGGAAGTTTTGGAGGACTCCGATTCTGCTCAGGTGGATTTGGAGGAGTCACCTAGATATCGGGGTATTGATGACCGGGTAATAGCAGTGCGTCAGACCCTGGGGTTCCTGCAATTGGATGAGACTAGATCTACTGATCGGAGTCTTTTTAAGACGGCTACCAGACAGGCGGTTAGGTTTCCACCTTCTGCTGAATTAAGAGACATTGCAGAAGCATCTTGGAAACAACCAGACAAAAAGTTTGCTGTTCCAAGAAGGTATTTGTCATTATATCCTCTGGAGGAGGAGGATATAACTCGTTGGGAACAGGTTCCAAGAGTAGATACTCCTGTGGCGTGGTTAGCTAGCCAGACTACGCTGCCTGTTCCAGGAACAGCTTCATTGCAGGACCCGACTGACCGTAAGTTAGAGGCGTTCCTAAAGACCGTTTTTAAAGCAACGGGAACAAATTTCAGATCAGCGTTTTCATCAGCATGGGTGGCCAGAGCGATGGAAGCACGGGCCAGTTAGCTTCTCCTTTACAGGATTCCGAGTAGTTTCCGATGGCTCTGCACCTTAAAGAGGCTGCAGGGTATGTGTATGAAGCTCTGGGACCAGACAAGTAGGTCCAGATTGTCTGGAGGCAGGAGAGACTCTCTCCGAGGGAGGTCGTCTTCCTCTTCCTCCTCCTCCTCAGGCCGTCCCTCTTCCAAGCTTCCGGATAATCCGGCAGCATGACTTCCACCCTCCACTGTTAGCATCGGCAGGTGTGGGGGGACGTCCTCTGCTGTTCAGGGAGTCATGGGGGAGCAGCTGGGTTTGTGGAATCATGACAAGAGTTTTCATTATGGTCTTGGCGGGCCCAGCTCCTCGTGGTTTTGTTGTAATCAGCTTATCCTGCCATCCACAGAAAATACAAGCAATGCTTCAGTGTGTCGCTTTGTTTTTTTTCGCAGGGAGTTCTCATGAACGTTCCAGAAGACCAAATGAATCGGGGGTTTTACTCCAACCTCTGTTTGGTCTAAAAGTGGAATGGGTCTGTCAGGCCAGTATCGTTCCTCAGGTGGCTGAATATTCCCCTGCGGGTAGCTTCTCTTTGTATGGAATTACTGAGAATTGTCATCTGTCAGAGGGTATTTCTTTCAGTGGACAAAGGAAAACTCCTTGTAAGGTTTGACAAACCAGGTCATGATGGCCGCGGAGGTCGTCGGTTCTATTGTACATATGCCTACTAGGGAAGTTTCTGGTTTTCAGGTTAACCAGGAAATAGTCCTTCCAGTGTTCACAGAGGACTCTCAGGGACCTGGAACAGGAATTTGGTCTGCATTTAAAGAAAGAAAAAAAAAAGTGTGTATATATTTTTTATTATTTGGTTTTAATTCTTCAAATGAAGTCCTCTCATATAACCTTAGGATCCTCAAGTGATTGGTTGAACTTTCACACATTTGCTATTCTCAGTATATATTTCCATTAAATCAGGAACCGGCAGAATCATTTGCCCTTGATTGTGACTTGGTCTTGTTTTAGATAAATATGTGGCACAGTTTGAATGTTTGCTGCTATGTCTTTGTTCTCCTGTGATTTACACCTATACTTTACTGTGATGTACGATATATTTTGTAATTTGTTTAAATGCTGTATTTGTAGGGAGTGACGCTAAAGGAGAAGCCTACCAGAGACAGAAGGCATATATAGAGCCCTATGTACAGGATGCTGGAAGGTAATATAATTTGCACAACTCAAGAGTTTTCTGCATGAAACCAAATGTAAGCAAGCACTGTACATGTTTTCACAAGCACCTGACCTCCTCAATAATGTGAGTTGTCGGCTGAGTAATGTGGTTTTTCATGTGTTTAATATTTTGTAGTATTTCTTATTTTTAAAGCTGTCTGTTAGATAATCTTGTTAGTAAACTCTATAAAACCAGTACATTAATGTGTAAATATCTCCTGGTCTCTCCACCTGCCCCCCTAAACATAGTATCACTGGATTTTTTAGATCATTAAAGCACCTGTTCGTTTTTCCTCTACTAACCAACGGTTTAAGCTAGAATAGGGTATTTTATTTCTAATTAGTCTATTGCACATTGAATACAAAAACAAATGTTCACTTTCAAAAAACGAATGTCCACAAATTCCATTTTCAATTTAAAAGTAACACAGCTTTTCACATGCCAAATGTTTTAAAAACGTAATGCAGCACATATCGAAGAAAAAGCATATTTAAGTTAAATCACCCATCTAAACAGCCCAACATAAATTTGAGTCAAAACCATGACAAGTCCTACTGGAATTGGAATAAAGTGTAGTCAATTAGCCTAAAGTACATAGAAAAGAAGAATCACACTCCAAATACAATATCTCCGTTGTCTAGGCTATTTATTTATAAGTCTTAAATACAGGCTAATTGGTGATTGTGATTTGTTGGCTTAATTTTCAGAAAAAAGCCAGCAGTAGATTACCCGCATACTGAGGTGGTGAGGAACAAGGAGGAGAGGAGGAAACTCCTTGGGCACACTTGTAAGGAATGTGAACTAGTAAGTAAATCTGTGGCTGTCTTACTTTTTTAAAATATATCCTTACTTGGTACTCAGAGAAAGTTTAAGAAGTTGAACTTCTCTTACAAGGTTTTTTATTTTTTTCTGCTTTATGAATGGTTCATTTCACTGGTAAATAGTTTTTTCATAACACATGAATCAACAACAATTTGAAGGGACACTAAGTGACGTGACGTACTTAAGTTCATTCTGGATCTGTACTGGCTGTAATAAATGAGACTCTCCTGTGAAGTGTCACAAGTTTGGTAGATAAATACATCACTTTTGGTTCTTCAGGTAAAGAAACGGGGGAGGTATTTTGACGATTGGTGAGATTATTGTATAGAACACTTATCAGTGGAGATTGTGCAATGATATTAACAACTTTTTTATTTTATTTTAACCAAAGTGTAACTTGCAAAAGTAAACCTGCAGTAGATATTGTGTAAAGATTTTAAATTAAAAGTCTATCTCAGAGGTAAATGCGTTACATACATGGTGGGGAGAATGTCTTTCTGCCAAGGCAAACAAAAAATTATAGTTTAATTGGTATGAAAATAACAAATAATACTTTACCCGTAAATGTTAGACCAAGCCATTCGATAAAGCAGATGCATATGGTGGTGATAGGATTTTACAAATCCTATATTATGATTCTAAATAGCAGGGGTACGTTTTGTGATTTGAATAATTGTGAGAGTCTACAAGGGACACATAATGGAAAAGTACCGTATATACTCGAGTATAAGTCAACCCGAATATAAGCCGAGGCACCTAATTTTACCACATAAAACTGGGAAAACTTATTGACTCGAGTATAAGCCTAGGTTGGAAAACAGCGCTAATTTAACCACAAAAAACTAAATAAAAATGATAGGTTCCATCTATGAAATCATTTTTAGCTAAACCATAAATAACAGTACATGACAAGGAACATTCATAAATGATTATAAAATCATTGGGTACAACCTAACCTAAATAAATGAAAGGATCTATATATTATGCCCAATGATAGGTCTGTATAGCTGGGCAGTATATGGTGGATCAATAAAATAACAGTGTGACAGTCAAACTGGAGGAAGATGACATATCTTCATAGGGATCGTAGTCCTGCATAAGGTACCTCCGTACTTGCGCTAACGGCGTGTCAGCAATAGATGATGGATCAATAGATGTTCAACGTGACAGTGAAACTGGAGGAAAAAGACATCAAACTAAAAACGCAAGAAATGCAGGGCACACTTACAAATCTTCATAGGGATTGTGGTCCCGCATAAGTGCCTTCGTACTTGCGCTGACAACGTGTCCGCAATGGAATCCGATGTCCGAAAGATGAAACAGGTGCGCACCTGAAAAAAAGTCTAGAAACTCGCTACCGCAGAAAGGGTTCCTAGTATGTCCGTGGATGATGACACATCAGCGATCTCAGCGGACTGGATCTCCGTTCATCAGGTGAGTGTGGAAGTTGGTCACAGGAGTATGCAGCAATATGCTGGTGACTTGGAACACAGCAACGCGTTTCGTCCACCCCTTGTGGACTTTCTCAATCAGGAAATAGATTGAGAGATGCTAGGCTTACCCCGCAGTGGAACGCACGTGCGTTCCAACAACAGGAAGTTCGGCATTTGGAACGCAAGTTTGCGTTCCAAATGCCGAACTTCCTGTTGTTGGAACGAATATGTGTTCCAATGCAGAAGTTAACAGTCGAGGGACCGGACACCAGGTAAGTTCACCCGTGTATAAGCCGAGTGGCCTTTTTCAGCATACAAAAATGTGCTGAAAAACTCGGCTTATACACGAGTATATACTGTATATTTGGGTTTTTGCCTGCACTTCGATCCTAAAAAACCTAGACAATACAACTAGGTGAATGTTTTCACTGGAAAAAGAAATGTTCTGGCCACCAAAGGAGATTTTGAAAACAAACATGAATCTAAACTTGCGGACATTGGAGGAATGAATTAAGTCGTCATTAATATAATTTTATATATAAATTGAATTGCAATAATGTCTATATCTGTTTGTACGTAGCAGCCAATCAGATTGTAAGATTTTTCTAGTACAATTTATAAAATGAAAGCAAAATTCTGGTAAGGTTCAGGTCACCACATTTATGCCCAATTACTTGTAGACCTGTTTTTATAGAGGTCCCGCAATGTATGTGGGAATGTGATATATCTGCATCATAATTTTACAGTGTGTTACGCATGTAGCAAAATAAACAGCTGGAACAGACTGTGTGCTTTAGTAGGGTTGTGCTTTAGAAGGGTCTATTGTTTGGATTACATTGTTCGCTTGTTTTACAATTAAAATAAACTAATAAATGCCTATCTTGTAAAAGGCTACCTGACAAGTGTACATACAATGTCATCTTGTCAGTTACTTTTACAAGTATATCTTTTTAATGTTACATTACTTTTATTGCATGGTCAATTTTTTTAATCAAGGTATGATTCACAAAGAGGAAACCTTGTTTCCTTAAGTAAGCATTGCAGTTTTTATTGTGAACACACTGGTTTTCAGTTCTATTTATGCTAAATCTCACAACTTCTAACAGTCAGTTTAGTCTGACAAGGTAAAAAATGTAATTTATAGGTGATTCGATTGTTACAAGCTAATCTTACAACCTATTTACCACAATGGTATGATAATACCTGTAAAGTGTCTTTAGAACTAGTACTCCCACTAGTGGGAGAACACTGTCAGTGCTACTTATAAGACACAGTTGATTATCAATCTGAACCTGACTAGCTGAGATTTTCTGATCTATATTATCAGTACTATGCCGACCTTCCAGAAGAAGAGAGAGCCAAGAAACTGGCAGCCTGCTCCCGTCACCGCTACCGATATATCCCACCCGGTACACCAGAAAACTTCTGGGAAGTGGGCTTTCCTTCTACTCAGACTTGTAAAGATAGAGGTAAGAGATGGGCCTTTCTCCAGAAAATGTAATCGAACCACAACTAGCATCAAGCAAAGAACTTTTAGTAATTATTGAAACTAATCTCTTCAAGAACCATACTGCTTTATCTATCAGATCTCCAACGCTAAATAACCAAGACCTTGCTTTCCCTACCAAAGGTTATATAAAAGAGGAACTGTCTCCCTGTCATCGACCACGTAGAAGACAACCCTATAATGCAATATTTTCTACAAAAGGCAAGGAACAGAAGACCTGAAACTGCACATTTTCTTCTTTCTTTTCAGTCTTTATTATGTGGCAGACTAAACTTTTTTTAAAGAAGACTTCTGTCATTTCTTGTTTGCATTAAAGGCAGTCTGTAATTGCACATTCAATGCTCATGGTATGTTGGAGAGCCTAAAGTAGATTCACCTGTAGGATGCTTTAGGATATACTATATACCTACATATATGCTTATGTAGCTATCTAGGAAACCTATCCTGGAGACTAAACTACCTTGCTGCTCTGCACACAGTGGGACATGTGGTCGACGGCCTTTAAAGCTTTCCTGCTGTTGTCACTTGATTTCCTGCCTTGCACCCCAGGTTATAGTGAAAATAAACCACTGTGTCTATTAAAATATCTACAGTAATATTTAATTTGTATATTACTACTTTTATATGTGGAAGTTTTAGCACCTTTTTTTTTAATGAGTAGGGTGCTGTGTTTTGCACTGGATAACTTAAAGCTTATAGATGTATTACACATTATCTGTAATTAATAAAAATGTGAATTATATTGTTTTCGATGTGTTTTTTTTTATTTGATTTGGAATGTGTAGCTGAAATATCCAGCTCCCAAGTAGATAAGTTAGAAACAACTTTAATAAAATGTTTCCACCAGAAGGAAGTGGTGAATAACAAACTGCAAACTATTATTGAATAAAAAAAAGATGAGCAAAGTACCATTTTAAATTTCCATCTTTTGTTATTTTTAGTTATCTATGGTCAATTTTTTTGTGCGATATATCTCTATCTATAATTACTGTGGCACCCACCACTACATTGCATCCAGTACAAGTAAAGCTTTTCATGCATGGTTGTGGAATGTAGAATTATCACTTGTTGCAGTAAGCAGTATGTCCAGCAGAGGGCGGCGAAGAAACATGTTTAATGCTTTACCAACTTTATTCTGCCTGCAAGGTCACATAGTCTGTTCGCATGAATACATTGTTTATCAAGGTAAAATGTTCAAACTAAAATCACCTGACAACCTTTAAATGGTTGGCTTTTCTTATAAATGATTGCCTACTCTGAGACAAAACACCCATTTTCTGTTGAAAGTGTCACCAGGCAAAAAGCTTTTAGATGAAAAACATTTAGAAATCTTTAGTAATGTACATAATTGCCTTACTTAATAGAAGTCCAAGATATAATAGTTCCTGAATCATTTGTATATGTTTATGGAAATATTTTTAGTTGAATTGCGGTGTTTTTAGCTTGAATGATTTTTTTATTTATTTATTTTTACTAAAGTGACTTTTGTTTTACGTTTAATGGCCCTTTGCTTATACTACAAACTGAAAAGTATTTCTTTATAGAATTGCATTAAAATGTATTCATTCCATAATTTCACCCTAATTGTAATGCCACCCTCATTACACCAGTTTTGGCCTGTGGTTTAAGTTGGCATTTTTAAAGGCTCCCCCAGCCTCACTTCTTCTTGTTGTACATCACTCCAGCTATAGACAATGAACAGTAATCCGTGCAGTGGTCCTCCCTGCCTCTATCAAAGGTATGTAGAATTGAGATCTAGTTTTTCCTTTCCATTTATTTATACCAACACTTTTTTAAACTGTCCTGTGATAACATGTTATCCTCCTTTTTCTGGGGCTTCTCAGGCTCCAGGGAACAGCTCTGGTCTGGCATTGCCTAAAAATGCATTTTTACATGGCCTATACGCTAGTTGGTGGACTTGCATAACCCGGCTACCTGACTCATTGCAGGCACTACTGAAATTTTAACTAATGTTGCGTATTGAGGCAACCGAGCTGGTTGGTTCAACGAGATGTTTGTGTACTGTCATCCTGATTTGCAATTCTCTATCTTAAGATTGGTATGACCATGGAAAGACTTGATCCGTGTTTATCCCTCTGTGGCAGAATTACAAACAGGCCTTACTTCTTAATCTCCCTGACTGAGTTTTGGTGCTAGTGGTACATTAAATAATTTGGATAATTGTTTCAGCGACAAACCTCCTTCCAGTACATTTAGTCAGAATTTAATCTTTTGAACACTGCCTTTTTCAAATACTTATGCACCAGCATGCCACATCTGTGAAGACAGGATTCACTAATATTACATTTGAAGCAGATGTAATTGAAGAAACCCTGAAAAATTTAAATCAATAGTATGACTCAGTACTGTAAGTGCTAAGATGGGGCACGCTACCGTGCCGTGTGCAGATGCGGGGCACGCTACCGTGCCGTGTGCAGATGCGGGGCACGCTACCGTGCCGTGTGCAGACACTGGGCACGCTACCGTGCCGTGTGCAGATGCGGGGCACGCTACCGTGCCGTGTGCAGACACTGGGCACGCTACCGTGCCGTGTGCAGATGCGGGGCACGCTACCGTACACTGTGGATCCTAGATCTCCCAGACCCAGCTAAAGATGAATTGTTGGAGATCACGGTTAATTTGCTGGGCTATGTTGCCAGAGATGATCTCATACAAGTAAAATTGGCTCATAGAATTTTTATTACACAACCACCATACTTAAATGATATAGTACACAGCTTCTGATCAGTGTCACAGGTGCAACATTGCTAGGTGATCTCTGTTTGACATGGCGCCGGAGTGTCCACCAGTCAGGAACTGATAGATGATCAGCTGGGTCGGTCTCTGGTGTGATGGGATATGTTTATAATTCTTTAAGATTTTCCATGTTTTAAACCCACAAGATCATTTTTTTTTTTACCTGGAATGAACAAATATCCTCTAGAACAGTGGAAGCAACGTAATAATGACTCTACAATATTTTATGTAGTGACCTGCATGCTGAGAGGCTGGTCTCTAAAATACTCTAAATATGAGATCTGTGATTTGCGATCCCAAACTTGGCAATCTAGTAAATGCTGAATATCAGTTTGTTTTGTTTTTTACTGGGTTTTTGAATTTTAAAGCTAAAACATATAATTAAAAACCTTTTAAAAAAAAAAAAAAAAAAAGCATTCTAAGATCAGAAGATCTTTGTTAAAAACAGTTTAACACACATTCAATTAAAAATATTCTATTTTTTATTATAAACATATGTGACTGTATAGCTGGGCCTGACTAATTAAACACTACCATCAAGAATAGTATGCTAATATTACATCTGCTTCACCCATAAAGCAGGGAAAAAAAATACTTTTGCCAACAGATTCTTTGCCAAAGCAATACGCAAAACAACATAAAGGTCAAAACATCCCATGTTTCTCTAAATTCTTAGTAGTCTTTTACCTATGCTCTTTGTGCCATGAATTGTGTATTGTCAATGTACAGTATGTACTGTATGTCCACTTATGTACCACAACCCAGCTACAGCATGATGGTGTTTTTCTGTAAAGTGGTTTTGAGTAAAGGTGCCTGAGCCTTGTGTATTTGCTTTTACATCTGCAGGTAGCCATCTGTCTTGCCTTTTTCCTTGAAATTAAGAAACCATTATCACACTTCCTACTGCTGCCATTTACCAGAGAAGTTGTCCCAAGTTTTCATACTGACTTTAATTGATTGACTTCTTGTGAAAGATAATCCGAAAACAACAGCAGCACAATGCAGATTCTCCCTATTGGTAAAAGTAGACTGTCATGTGTTAAAATTGGTATCTAGGGAGTCTACCTTCTTGTTGTGCAGAACACCCAGGAGAAATGTACTGTAATGTAATTATTCTGCAACCTTTTTTTTTTATTTAACTGATCTATTTTTCTTACAACCATTCATTCTGCAAGCAAGGTAAACAATTACATAAAATAATTTACACTTTAAAAATATTGCCTATTTTAGAAGACTTTGCCTATTTTGAACCCCAATCCCACGGTTGGTTTTGCAAATACAATGATTTTGGACTCGTATGATGCCGGTGCCTGCATAGCTGGCCATACCGTCTTTTGATATGCCTTATTTTGAAAGTGATCTACACACTTGTTCAGAAAAGGCAAGAGGCAAGCTTATAAAGTGTAGCAGTAGTACCTATATACAACAAGTAGATGGTTGAAAATTAAATATGTCAATTATAACAATAACTGATACAAGGTACTATGCATGTGCCTGGATATCATTCCGTCGTTCATAATGGCAATAAAGTTGATGGTGTGTTGATGGTTCACCGAGGTCCTAAATGCAATATGTTATAGTTACTAGTATCTATGGGGGCTTGTAGGCTATCATCCTAGGGGCAGCTGGCCACTGCATAAAATATCACACCTTCCCCAGTGCTCTTTTTGTGGTAGAACAGACAGATTTTATTTTTTTTTCCCTCCCAAACACTTTATATTTTTTTGTTTGTTGTGTCAAAAAAAATATCAAATGTGTAAGCAGCCACGAATCTTGAATTTCAGTTCCATTGGGTGACTTTTGCCTTTATGCAACAAGCATTAGGCTTCTAGTACCTTGCCCGAATGACCCCTACCCCCCCAACATTAGGCTGTACCATTTTCATTGTATGTAGTGTCAAGTTTTACAGAGGATGACAGATTTTGAAGTCTTGTTCTAGGAGGTGAATCCAGGAAAAGAAAATGTTGCAGGATTATTGCTAAAACTATTGCAAATGAGCTTGAACCAAAACTGGTAGTCTGATACTTTTGTAATATGTATAAAGAGAAGTGGGGCTCAAGATTGTGAGTTGGAAATCTCTGTAGGTGTAAAACCAAGCTCCATGCTTGCAGTGATGTCTCATTCAATAATAAATTCAGACGCAGCATGTGAGTAGTCTCCAGCATATGATTCTCAGTCCAATGACAAGGCTACAAGTTAACTTTAATTACTACAATATAAAATGGTAACTTTTTTTTCCTTGCCCGTGGACAAACTTGTGAGTTTCTTGGATCTCTGAACATTTATAAATGTACCTCTATCTGTGTGTTCTCTGATTTGCTTAAGTATTTATTGTGTATTTTAAGTGCAATTGCAACATCGCTCAGTTATAATACACATTTGATCGAAATTAGTTTAAATGAGCCCTGTGTATCTACATTTATCTATACACTTTCCTGTCTCTTAGCTGTAGGCTAAGCTTGTCCTCTAGTACGTCTGTCAGTTTTTACAAAATTAAACCATCTGGGTTACAGTACTTTGTACCTATGCACCCTAAATGTCCCTATTTCTGCCTAGCTTTACTATAGGGGTAAACACATATACTGCAATGTAATGTATCCTGGTGTGGCTATTTCAAACATTGCAATATCTGGAAGTTATATTGTTAATTAATGTAGGATTATTCTATTATCAGAAAAATATGTTGCAATTAAAGTGTAGACCTTTAGTGTAGACTAATAGTTCAGTCACTCAGAAAACAAGCAATCTGCAGCGCCATGAACACGTTCTACAAGCAGATGACCAAATATTTACATCCAAACATTCCGAGTACAGTGCCCAGCTGCTGCTGTCCAAATACTGTGCTGACACAGTAGTAGCTGCTGGAAGTTGAATAATTATGTCTTCTCTTTAGAAATGTTTTAATAATCCGGAGGCAAATACTTGTTTTATGTATTATACAAAAGTCTGCCTCAGCACAAACAATATGTCTGCAACTGAGGAGATGCCTCACTATTCTAAATGGATGAGAAAAATATTGCCAAAATTCTAGAAATGTATTAAAAAAAACAATGTATTCTCAAGTAAAAAAAAAAAACAAGTATTCGTTCATTCATGAGACGCATAATCCCCAAACCTTTGTCACTTTAATGTAACTGATGCTGAACACTGTTGAGATTATAAACTAAGCAACAGACCTCTTCTAGTTAGAGGCCATGTAAGGTCCAAATGGTTCTGTACTGTCGACGATTGCTGTTAGAAACCAGAAAGCAAATAAAAATGTGCAATTGTTGAATATTGGGGGAGGGCGCTACAAAAACAACCTCTTTCTACTTTGCAGTTTTAAGATGTACTTTCTCAAATGCATGTAAATCTAGCAGGTGAGCCACATGTATTTAAGAAATAACCCAATTATTTTTAAATGCATCCCTGGATTTGTAACATCGAACACATCTAGAGAAGAAGTACACATCACATTAGTACACATTAAGAAACAATTGTAACCATGTAGATGTCATGTATCTTTAAAACACATTTCACTAATATAAACTATTGGGGGGACACATTTCAGCAAATTACATACAAGCGCCATTAACTTTGAAATGCACGAGGGAAAACAACCATACATCAACAATGTAACAACATGTAACAATGTTTTAATGTGAGTGACCATGAGGCAGTGAGAGTAAATTTGTTTCCATGACAAATGTTTAAAAATAAAAAATAAATAAAAATGTAAATTTCATACACAAACTGATCTACAGTTAACAGGTATCTCTGACTGCTCTGGTCACCACCCTGGAGAAGCACCGTATCTTCCATCCACTGCCCAGTGTTCTAGTAAACACTGTTAGAATGATCATATACAGTAGGGATGGTTGCTGACCAACTTGCCGTCAAAGACAGCCTGACTCTTTGTGAGCAGGGCTGCACTTAACATAGTGAGGCAGCTATTCCTATGCACGTAAAAGTGAAGTGTACAGGTTTAAAGCTTATGTATGCCTGCTGTAAAAAGGGAGGTCTTTGAAGGGTTAAAGAATGGAAGATTAATCTGATGACTATAGCATAAGCAAACCGAGGGGGGGTTTCTAGTGTCTTGTAACCCCCCTCCCAGCATGGGGCACTGTATACTTGAGGTGGCTTGCCCCAGGGATAGGAATTGCCTGTGTATATGATGTGGATAGGAAGAGTTGCAGAGCAGCTAAGCACTGTCTAAAATTATAGTCATGCCCACTGGCAGCATAGCGTGGAAACCCATCTCTACACATCCTGCCTTTGCCTCTGCCTGGTAAGATCCACATATAACTTTTTGGTGAATTGTGGAACTGATATGCAATGAATGACAGCCAAAGAATGATCAACTGGATGGCTGTTTGGGTGAGCAACAAACTTGTAGAATAAATAGACAGAAAACATTATTTAAGAGAGAGAAAACCATCATTAACCAGGCCACAAAAAAAGATGGGGTTTAACTGGTCAAAGCCACTATTCAATATAAAAAGGGGAGAAATGCAAACAAGAACTGATAGTGAATCATTGATAAATCTCCTGTCTAGCCTTGGTTGCAGCCCCCCTACGTCTGTCATAAATGTCAGAACCCAGCTGCCATGTCCTCTCCTGCTGATAGCATGCCAGACAATACACAGCAACTACCAGTATCTCAAATTGCTTTTTGTTTTGTTTACCAAAGTGGCTTAAATGAATTAAACATGAAAATATATTCCTGCAAAAGTGACAGGCCAACCCCTGCTTACATAGTCTTTGCTTTATATTTGGTAATACACTAACAGTGGTTTTAT
The DNA here is from genome assembly GCF_038048845.1 of Mixophyes fleayi. NCBI lineage: Eukaryota > Metazoa > Chordata > Amphibia > Anura > Limnodynastidae > Mixophyes > Mixophyes fleayi. The sequence continues at coordinate 212,169,325 of NC_134406.1, forward strand.
CAGTTGGACCAGAGTTTGTAAGTAAACGCCATCTTCCTGATGTAATGCATAGATCTTCCAGGATTCATGATTTACAAATGATGATATTGCTGTGTCTTTCCCCCTGATGCCTCAAGGAGCTGTCTAAAAAAGACTTCACTACATTACCGTATTACCATCCGTTACACAATTTCACACAAGACAACTAACCCCTGCCCAACATTGTTGTGTGACAGGATCATTTAGCTTATGAGTCACTTTTACCTTTGCAGTCTGGCTGGGCCGAAATGCAAAATGTAGACTTAACCTCATGTATCAAACTCATGTATTGTACCATAGATTGTAAGCTTGCGAGCAGGGCCTTCTCACCTCTGTCTGTTTTACCCAGTTTGTTTATTGTGTTTGTCCCCAATTGTAAAGCGCTACGGAATATGTTGGCGCTATATAAATAAATGATGATGATGATGGTCCAGCCAGAATGCAAATGTTAAAAGTGATTTGTGGGTTTGTCACAATCCAGCACTCACCTGAGCCTGTGTGATGTGTGCCAAAGGGTTAATCAAAAACACCCACCTGGTCTGTTTACAATTATTAAAACTTTCCCTGTCTATGTCGCACACTTACTTTGCCTTACCAATTCAATGAGCATCCTTGTGAAAGACCTAAAGGTTGAAATGAGTTGGATGTGAAGGCCTCAGGACTTGAATGGTGATGCAGAAATTGACTACCAGAACATCTATTTGGGAGGAGAAAATGATGCAAATTTCCTAGGACTTGCAATGATTTGTACCCCGCTTAACATCATAAATGATCTGGTAGGAATCCACCTGCTTTCTGTACAAAGGAAGTCCTTTATATTTATGTTTTTATCTGCTCTGCTTTCAAATTTCTGCTGATAAAGATATACTTTTTGAAACACTTTTGGATGTTTTCACGTTTAAATTGGAGGATATAATTTATCGTAAAGAATACTGAGAAAACGTGTACAACGCTTATTACACTATGGAGATTTTGTGAGTACAATCACTAGAGGGGTGGGAAAAACCAAAGATTACATCTCACTTTTTGGAGAAGTTCATTTGGAAGAATATTCATCACGTATTTGTACAGGTTATATTATATTGTTGGAAGTGCACTCTTTAAAGAGGTCGAAGTTGGATGTGACCCCAAAAGTTTTTTGATCATTATATCACTGATAAATTGTTTAATTATATTTTGTACTAAACAGTATCACGCTATGTTCTTTTCACATGATTATCTGTATGTGGAGTGAGTTTCTACAAAGATCTACACTCCATTGAATATAAGTATTATTTTATTTGTTGCTTTTTATTTTTCTTGTAAGTACACCAATAGTGCTTGAAGTTTTATCACTTTTATTATTGTTCACATTTGGGAAGTGTATAGCTTTACTTTAAAACAGTACAGCTGCCATTGGTAGTAGTGCAGATAGACACTTTCTTTATTATTCATTCCTTTTCTATTCCAACATGACTGCCCCAGTGCACAAAGCAAGGACTACAAAGACATGGTTTGATGAGTTCGGTATGGAAGAACTTGACTGGCCCGTACAGAGCCCTGACCTCAACCCTATCAAACACATTTGAGAGGAACTGGAACGGAAATTGCGAGCCCGGCCTTCTCGTCCAACATCGGTGCCTGACCTCATACATTTTCTACAGAATGAATGGGCACAAATTACCACAGAAACACTCCAACATCTTGTGGAAACCCTTCCAAGAAGAGTGGAAGCTTTCACCGCTGCAAAAGGGGGACCAACTCCTTATTAAAGTATATGTATTTGAATACAATGTCATTACTGTCCCTGTTGGTGTAATGGTCAAGTGTCCGAATACTTTTGTCTACATAGTGTATGTAGTGTTCTAAAACCTAGTTAAGTCTGAAGGAAATTCATAAGAAGAGAGAACTGAACTTATCAAGTGTAATTTAATATGGAAAATAAATCCACAATGGTTATGATTAAAACAATTAACAAAATGACATAAAGATAATATAATAGGTTTATGTAAAATAAAAAGGAATAAAACATATTATAATTTATGAATGATCAGTTTCTGCCTTGCTGGGAGAGCACGAAAAATAAGGACATTTCTCAATATCAAATTGACTCGGAAAAAAGTGAAAAATTCTTAGAGTTACAGAACATTTTTAAACATGCAGCAGGTACCAACAGTCCCCGTTCCACTGTGATGTCAGAATTAGAAAGTCTGTGTAAATGCAAATTCATTGTTTATGAGCTCTGTGCACCCACCTTTCAAGTCAGGTTTTCTTTACATGGATATAGCTTCTCACCAAATGTCCTATAAAGATGATTTTACCTCCACACAACAGGTTATAAGTTTCCCTTCATTTGCATAGCAAACTTGACTCCAGTAACTTAAAGAAGAAGAAGAAGAAGCTCAGAAGTGGAGCTTGATCTCAAAAGTAGATGCCCTTTTAACTAGTATGTTATCCAGAACTGCTGTCCCTCTTGAAGATGGAGATATGTTTTAGCAAGCTTAATTTCTTTTTTATCCTACCTTGGAGACACTGCTACCATGGGCTGTGAGAGTGGAGGTGGAGTTGGCACTAAACAGGTTAACTTTGTTAATGGATCAATGCTGACAACAACAATATTGGAAGTTTTATTTTTTCACTTCAACACTCAGCGCTGACAAGCAGCTTATAGCCGCTGCCACGCTGATCCAGGACCACTATACCAGCACTGCCAAAACCGGCAAAGGGCGCCGGTAATTGGAATGCCGGGGGCCGCCATATTTGATTGTATGAAGTCTCCTCAGCAAAGCAGGGGGGGCACTTGTTCCACAGACAAAACGGCCACCAGAAATCTGTTACAAGCAACTGCTGCATATTGTAGATGCAGTATATCGCCTTTTGCCAGCAGAAATATCAGGAGGAGCAGGAAAAGAGTGCAGCACGGAGGGTCCCGCCCTGCAGTCTGAAGCAAGTGAACTATTCCAATGGCGCCAAAACAACTGCCTGGGAAAAAGAGCAGTAGCCATTTCTAATGGACACCGAGCTACTGACAGACCTCTCCTGCTACAAAAGACATCTTAGCCTTATTAGAAGGCTAAGAACCACTTTTCTCATATCTCTATAACATAGATAGGGTTATATTTAAACTAAATTGTTGTTGCAATAACATTTTTATTAAAATATAGATAATTGCACAACACATAATCTTAGCAGGGACACTAATTTTTGACTCTGTCATAGACTAGTTAGTATCTCAATATTTGCTTGTGAGTGATTGCCTGTATTTTATTCTATTACTGTTATACTGTTCCATTAAAAAAATGTCTAATAAGGGAAAGGCACCTCGGGCAAAATATTATACGTGTTCCAAGTGTAAAGATAAGTTACCAATTGGACTACAGGACTCAGGGGCGCTTTGTGCTGACTGCAGCGGGGGTACTAGCGGAAACGCCAGCATAGGCAAATACCCTTACACAGGGGGTTGAGTCATTGGTAAAGCTGCTATCTAAACCAACAGATTCCAGCGGTTTTGATGGTTCTCCCCTCTACCTCAGTAGCAATTGACCCCCTTGTAACAGGAAAGACTATGGGGACCGCCGAGTCCATAGACCTAGGACAAGCTGGGGCTCCATTTGTCCTCACCTCACAAGACCCTCCTACAGGAGAACCAGCATGGTCGGCTTACCTAGTTAGAGGAGTTGATAGGTTAAACTGGTTCTTGGATGCGCCAAGACCCTTACCCAAAAATAAGCGACACCAATCCACTAACCCCCTTCTGACCCTCTCTAATTTGGAGAGATCTTCAGAAGAGGAGGGAGAGCTGATAGAAGACTCTTATTCTACACAAGTCATAGACCCAGAAGAGTCTTCCAGATATCAAGGTATTGACAACCTGGTGGTAGCAGTTTGTCAGACATTAGGTATTCTGGATCTAGAAGAGAATAGAACATCAGATCAAAGTCTCTTTAAAAAAGCTAGGAGACGTGCAATCCACTTTCCTCCATCAGTGGAACTGAAGGAAATAGCGGAAGCATCCTGGAAACAACCAGATTATAAATTTACTATTCCGCGAAGATATCTGGCTTTATATCCATAACAGGAGGAGGACCTCAACCGTTGGGAACAGGTTCAAAGGGTTGATTCACTGGTGGCACACTTAGCACGCCACATCACACTTCCTATCCCAGGGACAGCCACCCTGCAGGATAATACTGAACACAAGACAGAGGGATTTTTAAAGTCTATCTAAAATGTGGCAGGTACTTTATTCAGACCTATGTTTTCATCAGCATGGGTTCCCAGAGCTATGGAAACATGGGCCGACAATTAGCAGTGGGTCTGCAAAATTTAGAATTGCTTCCCCTTGCCCTGCATCTCAAGGAGGCTTCCAGATACTTATTCGAGTCCGTCCAGAATGCATCCTCCATTTCTTCATCTATTTCTGCAGCCGCAGTTGCGGCCAGAAGAACCTTATGGCTCAGGTCCTGGGATACAGACACTAAATCTAAAAAGTCTTTAGAATCAATCCCTTATTCAGGGGGAGTGTTATTCGGTCCTGAACTGGACAGCATAATTTGCCAGGCCACAGGAGGCAAAAGCAGCTTCCTCCCAGCAAATGTCCCAAAACCTAGGGCACCAAGGTTTGGTTCATTTAGACAGTCTTTTCGTGGGGGCTCCTCTGGCTGGGGCCAGATACATAGACCGAGACCCTCGGCCTCTAGAGGACAATCGTATAGAAGTATATCTTCCTCCTCCACAAAATGTCCTTCTCCAAAGCTTCAGCGACAAACAGTCAGTTTGACTGTCTCCCCTTGCAGCTGCAGGAGTGGGTGGACATCTGCTACTGTTCAGAGATCAGTGGGCAACGTCCTCTGAAGATTGTTGGATTCCGGGGGTCATGACGAGAGGATACATAATAGACCTATCAGGTCCGGCCCCTCATCGGTTCTTCACAACCAACTTGCCCCGCGACCCTCGAAAGAAAGAGGCAATGCTTACATGTGTTGTCTCTCTTCTTTCCGCCGGAGTCATCTGCCAGGTTCCGGAACACCAAAAAAAATAGGGGTTCTACTCCAATCTCTTTTTGGTCCTAAAGCCAGATGGCTCGTTCTGACCTGTTCTAAATCTAAAACAGTTAAACCTGCACCTGCAGGTGGTCAGGTTTCGAATGGAATCCCTCAGGTCCGTCATCAATGGACTGAAACCAGATCAGTTTATGGCGTCTATAGACATCAAAGATTCCTATCTTCACATACGTATCTGGAAGGCTCATTGGGTCCTTCTCAGGTTCACAGTGGGACCGTCTCGCTACCAATTCCGAGCTCTCCCATTTGGCCTCTCGACAGCACCGAGTGTTTACAAAAATGATGGCAGTAATGGCAGCCTGTCTTGATTCCAGAGGAGTGCCATAGTGGACGATCTGCTCATAAAAGCCTCCTCAGCTCACCTGCTAAATCAGCACATGGTGCTCATTATGAGGATCCTGGAGACGCACGGATGGCTCATAAAGCGAGAAAAATCCCATTTGATTCCGTGCCAGAAAATGACCTTTCTAGGACTAATCATGGGTACCACCAAACAAAAGGTTTTCCTTCTGGAGGAGAAATCTTAATCCCTGAGGAACCTGACGGCTCAGGTTATGACCTGCCGCAGACCATCAGTCCACATATGCATGCGTCTATTAGAAAAGATGGTATCGACTTTCGAGACCATTCCTTATGGTTGACTTCAATCACGCTGCTTTCAATGGGACCTCTTAAGGAAGTGGTCAGGATGGAGGTTTGTGGTACTTAATTTTTGGCTCCAGGGACTCTGGACCGCTCGGGATATTCTCTCCCCATCAACATTCTGGATCTAAAAGCCATGCTAATGGCCTTATAGAGGGCCCAGATGATACTTCACTGGCACCCAGTCCATCTGCAGTCTGACAATGCGACGGCAGTGTCTTATGTCAACAGACAGGGGGCACCAAAAGCGCAGGAGCAATGAGGGTGGCAATTCAGATCTTGACCTGGGCAGAAATCCACGTTATCGCTATCTCAGCAAATTTTTATTCCAGGAATCCAAAACTGGGAAGCAGACTTTCTCAGCCGGCATGTGATATTGCGTAGGACCAGAGTCTTCCAGTCTCTGGTCCTACAATGGGGGATCCCAGATTAATGGCATTTTGTCACAACAGGAAGGTACCTCAGTTTTGCTCTCGAGCAAAAGGCCCCTTGGCGGTGGCCATCGACGTAAGGACGATGCCATGGGAATTCAGGTTGGGGTACCTTTTTCCTCCAATGTCTATAATTCCCTGCGTCCTTCAACGAGTAAAGCAAGGGGGGACTCCCAGTCACACTAGTGGCTCCCGCTTGGCCATGGAGAGTTTGATACACAGAAATTCTGGGGCTAGCGGTAGGTTTTAGTCTGAAGCTACCAGTTTGGGCTCATATTTACCACCGCATCTGGCGAACCTACATTAGATGGTGTGAGAGCCAACCATGCCACACGCTGCTTTTCATCTTCCACGGTTTCTGGCTTTTCTCCAGGATGGCTTGGATGTGGGCCTTCATCTAGGTTCATTGAAAGTACAGGTATCGACCCTTTTAGTGTATTTTCACCTGCGCTTGGCAGACATTCCGGATGTCAGGACCTTTTCGCAAGAAGCCCTGCATATCCAACTTCCATATGTTCCACCAATGGCACCCTGGGATCTTAACCTGGTGCTTAATATGTTTCAAGGACCTCCTTTTAAAACATTACACACTGCAGAATTACAGTTCTTGACTATGAAATTTGTATTTCCACTAGCTATTGCATCAGCTCCTAGAGTTTCCGAATTGGGTTCTCTCTCATGTCATGAACCATATCTTATCTTTCACGATGATAGGGCGGTTCTCAGAGCAGTTCCCGCTTTCCTACCAAAGGTGGTTCACAGCTTTCATGTGAATCAAGAAATAGTTCTTCCGGTATTCACGGGTGGCCCACAGTTTTCAGGGACAGGTTCCATGGAGTTTTGGGATGTGGTTAGGGCTCTAAGAATCTATGTCAGGAGGCCATCAAAGATTTGCCACACAGATTCATTATTTATTTTGTTTGACTCCTCAAAACGAGGCTGGCCGGCCTCTAAGCAACTATTTGCTAGGTGGCTTACTTCTACTATTAAGCAGGCTTATATCAATGCTAACAGATCTGTGCCAGATCGTATTGTAGCCCATTCTACCTGTTCAGTGGGGGCGTCCTGAGCTGCTGAAAAAGAGGCCTCAGCTGACCAGTAGTGCAGGGCAGACACTTAGTCCTTGGTCCATACTTTTACCAAATTTTATCAATTCAATATATGTGCGTCAGCAGCCGCTGCTTTTGGCAGTAGTGCTCTACATGCCAGGCTGTCAGCAGTCCCTTCCTTAAGTGGGCTGCTTTAGAAGGTCCCCATGGTAGCAGTGTGCCCCAGATAGGATGAAAGAGAAAAGAGAATTTTTATATTTACGATAAGTCAGTTTCTCTGTTTCCATCTGGGAGACACTGTGTTCCCTTCCTTCTGCTCTTCTGCTGTTTGGTTGACTCCCCTTCCTTGGGGCTTTATACTTGGACTGAAGAAGCTATAAGGGGTTGCAGAGGGGAGGGATCTGTCAGCATTGATACATTAACAAAGTTAACCTGTTAAGTGCCAACTCCACCTCCACTCTCACAACCCATGGTAACAGTGTCCCCCAGATGGAATCAGAAAAACGGATTTAGTATAAAAATCCTCTTAATTCATCTGGAAAGGCTTCCTCCTAGACAGTTCCAGATAGGTCATTCTAGGGTCGGAATCCTCTACTCTCCTCTCCTCTACTCCCTGTTCTCTCCCCATCAACATTCTGGAACTTGTTTACCTTGATGACACCCTTATGTTCAGGACATCACTTCTCATTGGAACAACGTTAGGGAGGTTCTCTCCCGTCTTCAGTAGAATCACCTCTTTTGTAAGCTTGAAAAGTGACTCTTCAAGTTCCATTGGGTACCCATTCTTGGTTACTTGATATCTATTTCCTGGCTCAAATGGATCCAAATAAGATAGAGGCAATCATCACTTGGTCTCTACCCTCCGGTTTAAATGCCACTCAATGTTTTATTGGCTTCGCAAATTATTATTGCCAATTTATCAAATAATTTTTCACCATCATTGATCCTTTTACTGCCCTTATCCATGCCGGAGCTTTCTCCCAGACCTGGCCTCCGGCTGCAGTTCCCGACTTAAATACATTAAAACTGGCCTTGTCATCCGCTCCAGTTCTCACACGATCTGATAAAATAAACCATTTTTCTTAGAAGTCAATGCTTCCTGTTTTGGAATTGGTGCTGTACTATCCCAAAAGTCTTCTTACGGTTCTTTCCAACTTTGTAGCTTCCTCTCCAAGAAATTCTTTCTAAGTAAAAAGAATTATGGTATCAACGACAAAGAGCTTTTGGCTATTGAGACAGCTCTTGAAGAATCGTGTCATCTTTTGGTGGGAGCTATCCACCCTGTTTTAATTTTTACCGATCATAAAAATCTGGTATACTTACAAACCGCTCAGTGCCTCAACCCTCGCCAGGCTTGTTGATCCCTATTCTTTTCTCGCTTTCAGTTAAAACTAACATTTCGCCCTTTTGCGAAAAATGTCAGAGCTGATGCACTCTCCAGCTCTTTTGAAGTCTCCTATTCCATCTCTGCTTTTGAGCCTAAACCTATTATCAACACAGCTAATATTGTTGCATTTACTCGTTCCACAGCCAAGACTCCTCCTGTTGGGTGTTCCTTTGAGGAACCTAATTTTCACCCCAAAGTTTTGAAATGGGCTCATGACTCCAAGATTGCAGATCATGCTGGTGTGAACAACACGTTGGCTCTGTTAGCTCGTTATTATTGGTGGCCTTCCCTCGGTTCAGATTTTCAGGAGTATGTTTCTGCTTGTAACATTTGTGCTCGGCACAAGACACCCACGAGATCTTCCAAGGATATACTCCTTGCATACGTTTGACAACTGCGCTTCCTTGTGGCTAGAGAGGCGTAACGGGGAAGAGAAGGGGCATTCTAACATAGGCCCAGTAGAGTAAGGGCATGTTCACACAAATGTGGCTAAGGCAGAACAGCGCAGATACGAATAAACGCCTATCTGGAGCCATATATTTTACACTTGCTAGAGAAAAGTTGTAAATACACACTGATGATGATGACTGTCTTTAGCACTAGCTAGCCTCTTCTGATTGACTGATTGCGAATTCATCTTGGAAGCTGATTTCTTCATTGATCGTTTATATATTATAAGAGTTTATGGGTATATTTTAAAAAGAATTGTTTTGCTACTTTCATTTGTACATGAGAAGGAATATAATATCTGTTGTATTATACCAAGCCTAATAGCAAATTTGTTTTTCGCTAATAAAGCAAATATTTTTCAAACTTTTTCTTGTGCTTAAAACCTGGTATGTATGCATATGTGGATGCATATGTGGATGTATTTGCATGAAGCAAAACTGGCACTACAGACAGGGATGCCAAGAGGAATTTGGGGCCCCAGTACAGCAACTTTTTGGAGCCGCCCTCTACATAGATGAGTAGGGTAAGGGATGTCTGCCGCTGCACAGCGTCGGCGCTGGTGAAGGCCCCGTGGCCACGGTGTTGGGTGCGTGGTCAACATAGGGCATGGGTGCGCCGCTTTAAATATGACATGTTATGTATTAAAACGATGTCACCTATCTGTTATTGCAGTGTTCAAAACCTGGTACTGGAATCTTGCATGGTTCCTGGAATGTTGGGACCTGTTTGGAAAATGTATAGGTACATGAAATATGAAAACCGAGCAATAAGTTACATAACACAGATCACGCAGTATATAATACATATATTATAATAAAACAATACATTTATCACGCCCCCCTCCCCAGCCACATCATCATCATTTATTTATAACGCACCAGTAATACCGCGACACTGTACACACCAAACCTCAGACACATTGTAGCCCCCCCCCAGCCACATTATGAAAATCCCCCACCCCGGCATACTTCCCTAAACTCAGCTGGTACTGCAGAAATTTGACTGAAAACTTCCTGCAGAGTGAGCATGGAAGCTCTAGATTATCATCATCATCATCATCATCATTTATTTATATAGCGCCAACATATTCCGTAGCGCTTTACAATTGGGGACAAACGTAATAAACTAATAAACAAACTGGGTAAAACAGACAAAGAGTATAATCTTGCGAAATTTGGAGCACTTCAGCTTGTTCTGCAGGCTGTCGGACAATGTGTGATGTCACACAATGCCCAAGACTGGGAGTAGCGTACATATGTCTTGGGATTTGTAGTTCCACACACCTGGAGTGTCACAGGTTAGCCAACAATGGTGTAGGATATTCATTGTTGTTTATGTATATTCCCAAACCTTTTGGGGAAAGCTGCAATTCAATTACATATATATTGTGTCACTACTTCTCTGCACATGTATTATTGTCAGTGTTCAGGTGATCTGACTTTCCCATTTAGCAGAAAGTAGGGACTCTTAGTTACCACACAGATATATGCAGAGTTTGGGTACATTAGTTTACATGGAACATCATGCAGCAAATCTTTATAGGAATTGTTGCAAGCTGCATCCAGACTGTTCCCCTCTGCAGCCATATATCTTCCATATGAACCCAGGTTTCAATAGCTGATGTGGCAAAACTAATCTATGTCATAAAACATGTGACTAAACCTGTTTTTCCACACATATCCAATACAAGCTTTATGAAACCGTTAACATTATATACGTTTAATTGTAACAAGGCATAATGTTTGTGCACGGTCTATTAATATTTACTGTACATAACAAAACACAAGGTTTGAAGGAGTCGGGTAGGGAAAGAGAACTAGCACTTAAAGGAAGTTCCAGCCCATTGCTGCCTGCAAACACAAAGTACATGGGAGGAAGGATCATGTCATCAGTGATCCCGCCCCACTCCCAGCAATAACAAGCGGTGCCTCGCTGCTGCTGATAGCGCTGTACACTCGTGTACAACTCCTATGAACCCGTCCTACACTCTGCGCTGAGCAATTCATTCACAAAAACGTACAACCATGGCAACTGCCACAAGCAGTAAAAGCAGCAGCAATGCGATCATGATTGCAGGTCCCATGCAGTCTCCAGGTGGCCACAGCCTGGACCACGTAAGGAGGCAGCAGCTCATGGACCCTCGCAGAAGACAGGCTGCTCTCTCATTCCTCACCAATATCTCTCTAGACGGGCGACCCCTGCAGGACTATGCGGGAGCAGAGGATAGTGATGCAGGTGTAGCAGACAGGAATTTGCATGGTCTGCAGTATGCACATAAAGAGCCAGTACAGAGTCCAGCACCATGTTCACCGTTACCTGGCTCTCCCCTGCACCAACTGCATGTCCAGCACAGTAGAGCAAGCTGGGCCTCTCCACATCTTGTAGCGGTATGTTCAACAGGGGTCCTGCGGGAAGACGAGGAGGAGGAGATGCATGTGTTAGGACAGGAGCTTGCAGAAGCCGAAGATGCGTTTACTGGTGTCCCCATCACACCTATGAACGCAGGGACAAGGGGCCGTCTAAATTCATTCACCTATGGCATCCCACCAGCAGCTTTCGGTAGGACGCCTGCTGCCCAAATCTTCTCCTGCTCTGACCCGCTGCAAGGGGTGTTCTCCAGCGCCATTGACAATCAGAGGTCACGGTAAGTAAGCTCTTAGGAAAATGTACAGTCTAATATGATCTCAGAAGCGAAGAATGTATTAAATAGAGCATGTCACATATTTAAGAGGGGAAAACAAATTTCAGCTTGCATATGATTTGGGACTTGGTTACCATTAACAACTGTTAAGTTTTGGCCTGTGGGGGATAAACAAGTCAGCATTTATGTAATCATTCACCATATTCATAAAATAACTATATATATATATATATATATATATATATATATATATATATATTATAGTTACAGACTGCCCTGTTTAGTCTGAATTATTGCGACAATGTTCTGATGTATCCATGACTTATATTCAGAGATGGACTACAATGGGGTTGGCAGGGACAGCTGTTCAGTTCCCAAGTGCCACTTTGCACCGACTGATTATTAATTGTTCAATATTGCAAATATTGGTGTACTGTGGACCTATCTGCTGCTATACAGGTTTTACATGTTCACAGATCACCCCTTGCATTCATTTGGAGGGCATAAGTATTAAGTCATGAGATCTTGTGGCACTATATGAATCCTGTTAATATAGGTAAATTGGGACTCTGGTTTCTAGAAAAATAAGCAATATGGGTTAAAGATTTTCAGTAGGAAAAAGTGACTGTCCTATGAAAACCAAGGACCTGTGAGAGCGTTTTGTTGGTTGCAGTGCCCCGTATTTTGGAATTTGTATTAAGAGGAAATTCAGGAATGTACTGGCGCATCCACACATGCACCATTTCCTCCGTCACATTTTGTACATTGGCACAGGCCTCTGTAATTTTGTCCTATTTTCCATATACATTGCATGGAAGAAAAGGGGTCAAAAGCCACAGTCCTGAGTTAATTTAATGGACCATTAACTAAGCGATATGGTACTGGCATCTTGCATGAGCTGTGAAGGTAAGTAATAATTATGTTTGGAGTTCCATAAGGGTATATATAGGTGTTGGACTGGCCATCATTAATCACACCCCAGCGTCTTGCTGTCCAATTGGCATGTCTCTGATGTTCATATTAAAAATGGCAACTGTGAAATAAATTTCATAGGGAACAGGACTTGCCAAAGTTTGAGATACAGTTAGGGCTACTTTTAAGTTCAGGGGCTAATGTTCTTCCTATGTAACTTATGCCCTGGCTATAAACATAACTGTTATATAAAATGCTAGCTTATTTATGATTTTTAGATAAGTTGCTTTTTTTTGCATTTCAGGATATTTTTGAGCTTAAAGGGAAAGTTTTATATTGACACTTCCTTAACCTGAATATATGTAGCATTTAGGGGGGATCTCTACCAACATCATTCACCATGCCTGGTGTGACATCTTGGGAGGAATTTGAAGTAGGCTGGAGGAGTGTCCCTATACTTTGGTATGAAACTCTTGTCATTGGGAAGCAGCTACTCCAATCGCATACAAAACGAATGAGCTCCCCTCTCCAGAGAAGGATCCACCATCAGACTGCTGCATGGGGGAATGGGTTATTATGGTCATTTTATGCTGTGTAATAATTTATGTATTTTATTAGCTTAATATTGAAGTCTACAATTATTATTGGGGCTTATTATAATTTTGGGGACTGATTCATGCCTCAGATATTGTGCAGTGTGTGCATTTAATGTAATGTTCTTGTGGTCATATGGCTCAGTGCTACAGAACAGTGTTTGGAGCAGACGGTTGTCGGAGCTGCCTGAACTCAAAGCAACCTTAATCTACCAGCCATATTTGTCTTCCGTTTGAGGGGCAAGGGCCATACAGGATGGGTCATATAATGTTATTACTATGTGTTTATGCTTACTGTGTGTGAAATACTCCTTGTTCTCTATACCCATTGGGAGAGTGTCACGTAACATCACTAAGGTGCCATTCATTGAAGTGATACCTGCTATGCAGTTATATTAGAAGTAGTGTTTGTGCTCCAAGTAAAATGAGTCGTCTTTATTGTTTTAACATTACTTAGATTAAGGTCAATGTGTGGCCCTCGTGAAGATTTTATTTTAGGTTTTTCAGAATATGAATGACATTAAAAGTAGAAATAAGTTAATTAATGTAGAGATTAAGGGTAATGTGTGGCCCTATTGAAGGTTAGAGGGCCGCAGAATGTGGCCTCTGAAGTCTATCAAGTAGCCATCTCTGCTTTACACCATTCATCATTTATTTCCTTTGTAAGTAATTTTGTTGCTTCAGCTGTTTCAGAAAGCAGATTTAGGCAAACATACTGCATAATGGCAACTAAAAAGTAGAGATGGGCGGTCTCGGTTCCCCGAGATCCGAACCCACCCGAACTTCACCTATCCGAGTACTGAGCCGAGCTTGGTACTCTCACGACCATTCGGATTCGAAATTGAGGCAAAACGTCATTGTGACGTAGTCGGATCTCAGAGCTCGGTTCTCGCGGTATTTGAAATGCATAAATACCAGCCTAAACCGCAATCCAGCGCCATTTGACAGAGGGAGAGAGCAGAGTTAGGTCACAGGCTGTATTAGAGCAGGGACAGAGCAATTATTGTATACCTTATTCTTTCTATTATTATTTCAATTCTGATACCAGTTCTATTAGCAATTGTTAGAGCAGGAAGAGAGGAGGATAGAGGAGGCATTTTTTTCAATATTTTGCACTACAAGTGCTTTGGGGTGTCCCATATTCCCCAGTGTGAAACAATAATTTTTCTGGCTGCCAAAAGTCATATTTAGCAGCAGTATCTATCTATACAATATTTTGCACTACAAGTGGTTTGGGCTCATTAAAATGGATTCAAAGCAGTCCACATATGAGCAGAATCAGCAAGCAGGTGCTGGCACCAGTCCTGATGGCCTGATGGCCTGATGGTAGTGTTCCCACTACGTCATCTGGTAAAGCCTATGTAAAAGTACATAGTCTTTTTAAATCAGGGAAAAAAACACACCCAAAAAAAAATAAGTATACTTATAAGTATAAGTGTAGGGTGCAATCTACCCCCAAATAGGAAAGGGACTTGGGGCATTTCTATATCACGTGCAGTCTTGAAAGGCTGCTGTTTTGGCAATTTGTCAATAAGGGTAGGGTGTCATACACAGACTGACCCCAAACTGGCTTTGTCCATTTCAATTAATATTGTACAGTCTATAACGGCTGAATTTTTTACTATTTTCTACAAGTGGAGGGGGGCCTATAGAGACAGAAACCAAACTGCCTTTGTCCATTTCTTTATATATTTAAATATAAGTGTAGGGTGTAATATACACCCACAGACGATGGCTGCATTGCCAATAGGCACAGATGGAGAGGAAGACAATCTGGTTTGTGTGTAGAATTAATGATGGCCTACCAGGAGTTAAACTGTTTTTTTCATAATTTATTAGCTTTACAATTACCTTACTTATCCAAGATACAGGTGGAGCACTAAATTAGGTTATTTTAGGCCCCAAAAAATTGATTTTTAAACAAAACCAAAACGCGCAAGGGTGGTTTTGCCAAAACCTAAACCCGAAGGTAATCCAGATCCAAAACCAAAACACGGGGGTCAGTGACCATCTCTACTAAAAAGTGACAATTTTAAACATTATTTGTATTTCTAATGCAAATCAGTCCATACTCTCCTTGCTTTCAAATTAGAAAGAGCATACTATCACACTGGTCTAAACGTAGGTGTGACTGGATCACTTATAAGTAACTTATGGTATAAATTTAAAGGAAATAGCGCAGGGTGCTTATTTATATAATTGCAAATGCACTTATTTTTTGATATTGTGAATATATTTTTATATTTCTTGGGGAATTATTTTCTTTGGAGGAAATGTATATTCTGCAACTGTTGTAAAAAAGCACCCACACTAATCTCATGTTGATTGGACCTTTTGATGTGAGTGTCCAATACCCCTTTAGACTTGCTGTCAGATGTCCACTGTGTCCAAATTAAAATGCAGGAAATCACAGCAAGGTTTTAGGATATCACAGATAAGCGTAAATATTGTTAGCTTTGCATTGCATGTAAATCCATGTTTGAGTAAACAAATTGCATCCTGATTCTAAAAATAGACTGTGAGGCTGTGTCTAAAACTGTATAAAAAGAGAGCCCTTGTAAACTGAAATGTATCATTCTGATGTTCCATCTGACCTGACCACTGATACCTTTTAATCAGTGGAACTGTCCTTGTCAGGACACTTGAGCGACATAAACATCACTTTCTGCTTCAAGACCCTGCTTGACAACTTCTTCAATATTGCTGTAATCCTGTGACCTACAGATTAGACCCAAAATCTAATCCGTTTCCGGCTGTGTGAGGTTTTGACCCAGCTCTCCAGTACCACCACTCTGCCGCTACCCAGCAGCTCTGGCCAATGTGATAGGCCAGGGGGAATCCATCCACAGCACCCTGATCCAAAGTAAGCAGTCAGGGGTACCAGCCCAATTGTACCAGCACGGTACAGTACACTAGCAGTGACAGTTACTCAGAAGGAACATGGTTTTGGACACCATAAAGGAGTCTAGTGGTGGCAGCAGGCTCCTCCTACTGCGGCAGGAGGGGTGTATTTTTACACTTGAATCTCAATTTTATTTAGCACGGATAATCCACCATTCTAAAAAGAGTGCTTGAGTCACTTATAAACTAATTTAGTAAACTGAATGACATGATTGCAACAAAACAAGCCACATTTAGTGTTGGCACAGATAGCTACGTTTACACAGAAAAACAACACGTAAATAATTGGGGATCTGCTGTGTTACTGTGTGATCAGATTCTGATGTCCCAGAATACACCTCAAGAACCAAGATAGTTGTGGTCTGCGCCATAGACAGGGCCCTTTTCCTTGGAGCTGGACATTCTCATCAGTACTGATTGAATTATAACACTATGAAAACATCCATTGCATGTATGAACATCGAGCATTTAAGGACACTCAAATTTACCATGACAGGAGATGATTTTACTCTTGAATGAGGGCATTTCATTTTTTAACAGCTTTCCTGCCATATCATCTCAATGGGGTTCAGATCTGGACTTTGACATGACAATTCCAAAACCTTAATTATTTTCTTTTTTAGTTTATTTGCTTGTGTTCTTTGGATTATTGTCCTGATGCATAATCCAATTTGAGCCAAACTTCAGTTGTCCGACACGTGGCCCTTCTATTTGTATACAGAATACTCTGATATAAAGAGAAGTTTATAGAGAATTCAATGACTATGAGACATCCAGGTCCTGTTCCTGCAAAACACTCCAGACCATCACCCTCCCACCACTGTTTGTATGCTTTTGTTGCGGTCATATGCTGTTTGGTTTTCAAAGATGGCATTAAAAACAAAACAACAACACTTTGGTCTTGTTTGTCCAAAGCATGTTGTTCCAGAAGTCTAGTGGTGTTCACATGCAACTCCGTAAACCTAAGCCATACTTGTTCATACTTTTTCTGGTGGTAAACTCATGAACTGTAACATTTACCATGTAGATTTTAGATTTGCCTCTAGATGCCTATGTGTAGCTGTTGGGTTAATTTGCAATTTCTTTGTACATCACAGTCTCTGACCTTAGGATGACTTTTCCATGCCATCTATGATCAAATAAGCAGGTTGATTAGAAGAACCTGGCTCAGTTTACCTTTTTTATTGATATTTGATATGGAAGCATTATGAGCGTACTAATTTTTTCATGCATGCCTTATAAATTGCTGAAAAAAAGAAACCATTTGCAGAGGGGCTAAAACTTGTTGCACTTGCATGTCGTATCAAATAGTGAACCCACCAGGCTATGTTTGTGTCCTGAATTATCCAGTACTTCACAGTAGTCCTAGAGGCAGGAAGTACTATAAAGATTCAGAGGATAGCCTGTTCCAGGCCTGGTAACCTCATTATTTTTTTGAACATTGGGAGTGAAAATCGCAAACTGACTGACAGGTATGTGTTGGATTATAACACAATCTCAGCCCCTAATAGAGAGACCTTCTCTGGAGTTGTTCAACGTATGAACAAGAAGCATTGGAAATGAAGATACTCCTAATCACATGTTTGTTTGCATTCCTAAACTGACATACCAATAAATAGTTTGAAATAGAAGAACCTACCTCCTGGGCTACCACATGGCCCAGCAAGAAAGACTAATTCATTCTCCAGGATCCATGATCTCTCAATATGTCCTGCTCTGAGAATTGTAATTATATGGTGGTATGGTCTGACAAAGTCATTTTGTGGAAAATTTGTGATCTTTGTGAATTGATTATGTGCTGCACAAAAGGAAAAGTCAGTGCTGAACATTTATGAAAACTGTTCTACAAGTATCTATGTATAATAGGTGATGTTTCTGGGAGGATATTGGGTTAATGTTTAACTCTTTTACTGCACCAACTGGTTGGGTTGCCCAGCCTTATGTACCACCTCTTTTGGTACAAAATCACCTTGGCAAGTAGCTGGTTAAAGTAACATACTTTTATTGTATAACACAACACTAGCAATTACGACTATTCACATGAATAAGTACCACATCAAGTCTAACATACAGCTTTATCCCAACATTGCTGTAGTTAGTGTTCCCGGAGCACGGATCCCAATCCAGCTGATGGATAGCAATGCTATCCTACCAGCATGGTAGGGACCAACCTGATATCTCTCATCTTTTGGCAGGCTCCCAAAGTGGAGTTCCTGGTGGGCCCGGCTACCTCAGGCCCCTGCCCCCTCCTATAGGCAGACGTGGGTCTAGATTGTACATATACCTCAAATGTTGAGAGCTGTGGCTCCTTTAGGTGTCCCTGACATCAACTAATGATGGCCGTGCAGAGGAGCCGGGAAGAGTTTGTGGCTTCACTGAAATGAACTGTAGCAGTTTTCTGTTGTCAGACTGGTTGCCAATTTGAGCAGATTCAAGGCACTTATTGCAACTACTATTTGGGTCCTGAAATATTTTGGAGACTGGTATAGTCACATACTCATTGCTTGTCGTCACTCGCTCATTGTTTGCAGCTGTTGACTACAATGTGACTTAAATAAATGATATCTTATTGTAACTGTGGGCTAAGCATTTGTTGAAGCACAGTGCAAACAGGTCACAGCTTGTGTTTTAATTTCAAATAAACAAGACAATCTCAGAG
Organism: Mixophyes fleayi; assembly: GCF_038048845.1. Classification (NCBI taxonomy): domain Eukaryota; kingdom Metazoa; phylum Chordata; class Amphibia; order Anura; family Limnodynastidae; genus Mixophyes; species Mixophyes fleayi. The sequence continues at coordinate 212,188,050 of NC_134406.1, forward strand.
CTGATGTTAAACTTGGTACCAGTTAGTCTCTTTAATATTAAAACCCTTGGCAGACTTCTCCAACTAGCTATTACACAGTCTACCTTTGTTACACACTGGCGAGCTTGCAGTCATCTTCCTTCTCATCTCTAGTGCAGCCGCTGCTCCTCAGGTTATTCCCACTGATCTGTGTCAGCAGAACCGCCCTCAGCTTGTCCCTACTGTTTATCTTGCTGTACAGTCTTGTTCACACAGCACCTCTTATTATAGATGTACTGTTCTGCATCAGAGGCAGGGTCCCTAGGGTCCCTGACATTTGCCTTTTAACAAACGATGGCAAGTGCTACATCCTACCTGCCCAGGTAAGACGGGAATACAATGAGGGGAATGACTGACCCGGCCAACCTGCCAATCATACCCAAGCTCCAGACCCGAAAGACAATTTAGAGAAAAACAATGCAATCTTTGTATGGGGTGGCTAGTTCTTATTATATGGTGATGATGATACATTTCCTCTCTCTATTTTCCCTTTTTCCTCAGCTTTCAACTTTATTTCTTGTTTTTAGATTTCATAATAACAAGGGGGTTTTTATTGTTTGTTTGTTTTCTTTCGCTGGGGGATGTGTGTTCACATGCTTTAGTTAGCAAAATTTGTTTTAAGAAGTAAACAAATATTTGGCCATACGGGGCACTTCTGCCTACTGACTTGTGGAACTTCTCTTGCCTCCCCCCCCCCCCCCCACCACACACACACACACACACACACACACACACACACACACACACACACACACACACACACACACACATTGTGTTGACCAATTTAGCAGATCGCTGTTTGCACTGTTCCCTGATTACTGTCTATTTCCTAAGGTCTCTCCCTCAACCCCTTTGCTGAATTCCATGGAACAGCTACAAATGCAAGAAGCAGGGGTGTGACTAGAGCTGGACTTCACAGCAAGATTGTGGCGTAGACCTAGACACACATAATAAATTCATACCTACCATGACCTCCGTCCCCTGTCGGTATCCAACAGTACAGAATACTAATTACTGTGTCTTGTACACAAACATATCTGGTGGTTTGGGGAAGTATATAAGTATATTATGTTGAGCATTGTCCGCTAAAATATTTCTAATTCAATTGTTCATAAACTTTTGTATATTTTGTATACTACTTTTCTTCCATATCCCTCTGCTGTGAAATATTGGTGAGAAACTGCTACGTAATGTTTGGAGGAGAAAATGATATGTCTCACAGTTCTCAAAGCGCTGGAGTCATAAGTTCAATTCTGACCAGGGCCCTGTCTGTGTGAAGTTTGTATGTTTTTCCTGCGTTTCAGTGGGTTTCATACAGATGCCAAAGGGACGGGGTTGGGGGTTGAGATTGGACGGTTGGAGAGCAATGTTATTGGAAAGACCACTGGCGCTATATATGAATATCATTATTTAATCCTCTTAGCCAAAATAACCAATAGTAAAAATACATTCTTTAAAAATAAACATAAATAATTATACTCCTAAAAATGAATGCCAGAAATATAATAAACCACAATATGAACGTACTCCTCTATAATAATATATCTTAAAATTTGATATTTATTATATAATACTGAACCACAACTTTATGCAGTTACAGCAAACTTCAGAAAGCAGAACCACTGCTCCGTTTCTATCACCTCCTCTAATGGCTGGCCATGCCTCTCTGCCAGCTGGTCACACCCACCACCATAGGACCCTACCATTGTATCCCCCCCATTGGGCCCTTCATGCCCCTGTCCGACACTGGGGCATGAAGGGCAAATAGCGTATGTATGTGAAACCTCAGGGTGGATCATCAAGTTGGTGATTACCTATATAGCAGCTGCCATTTACCACTGGCAGAGATGGAGGAGCTGCTTTCATCTGATGCTTGGACTAGGTGGGGAATTCAAACTGTAGGTGGTAAAACCCTTGAGATCACTTTTGGAGCAATAATTTTCTGCATATGCTTCTTCAACGAAGTATTGATGAGTAGCTTGAACCACAGGTCTCATTGTCTAAAAATATTCTGAGGGAGGAATTCAGTTGGTCGCGTTACCGTTAAAAGTAGTGCGCCCTGCACACTACATTACGGTTATAGTGTGCATAATTACCGTTAATACAGTCATTTCCAAGCAGACTTTTTGCTCCCTGAGCCGCGAGCAGGAATCTGTGTTAAAATTACCGTATTAACGGTAATACACTTAGCGCAGCTCTATTCTGGGGGGAAATTATGTAATAAAAACAAAAGTTCTGTCACTTGAAGAAAATTGTAGGTCCAAAAACTATAAAGGTGTTATTCATATGCCAAAGGGTTTTGTTAGCAGATCTTTACCAGTAACTTCAAAATGGCTCAAGGGATATTTGCAGACATTTTGGAGTGGAGCCTCCAATGTCTGTCTGCACATGAACAGATCCTTCTTGCTGGCAGTGGAGGCCTGAAATATACCAAGCTGAATGTATGCCTGGGGATGCCACATGGATTGCAGATCCCTTAACAGTGGTCTTCACTGCTCGCCAGTGAGTGAAGTTCTGGTCCCTTCCAAGACTTGAATCCTGAGGTTGTATGAGAAGAGGAGTGCCTTGTTGTCCGAGTGCCTTGTTGTCCGAGTGCCTTGTTGTCCGAGTGCCTTGTTGTCCGAGTGCCTTGTTGTCCGAGTGCCTTGTTGTCCGAGTGCCTTGTTGTCCGAGTGCCCTGGAAGTCTTTGAGCACCTCTTTGAAATGCTAGTAGTTAATCAACTGGACTGTAAGACAGGCTGTGGAACTTTGAGGAAAAATGGCTACGCTGGCTCTGGTGAATGAATTAAAGTCATAATGTGGTCTTGGAAGCCCTGCTTAAAACTGGAAAGATTCTTGAAGGTGAAGAAGAGGTGAGAAGTAGGAGGTAATTGGATGGTTAAGGTAAGCTAATGTTAACTGATTTACTGGTGTTGGAGAGAAGAGTCAGAGCCTAACAACATCACAGATGGTTACTACTTTCAAAGCATAAATAAAATAAATGTTTCCTAAGGCGACCAAGGGCTCTATGTGTGTCTGGTAGCATCCCCTGCCCGCTGAATGGTTTCACAACAGTCAGAGCAAAGCAAATGCTTCAAAACTTATACAGCAAATAATGAAACCACGGAATAGAGCTACAAGTGATACAAAAGCATGCTTTGAGTTTACTGTATACGTTTTTTTTTTTTTACTTATTGCTTTTTATTTTATTTTTTTAATTTTTTTTAAATAATGGTAGGGTAAAAAATAAAAAGGGAAGGTGGGCAAGGGGTATGGGTATACAGTAATTGCAACAGACAATAGCAATGCTTAACATATACTTTCAGTAAAACATAAGATACATATAAATGATATAACGGTTCACATAACAAACAAAGGAGGAGTTCTTGCTAAATGTCCTTCTCTTATTATTAATCTTTAGTTTCTGTTGTAAATATGCCATATAACCTGTGCGGATGATGCTGAAGTCAAGTACTCGAGTACTTCAAAGCTTCTCTGTGTTCTGTTGTATTTATTTTAGATAATTGTAGCAAGAAGGGATTTCTGTTGGGCTATAGGTGCACCTAGTGGCAATGAGGACATGTCCAGAAACATATCTGTCATATGATGGTAATGTTACAGGGAAATATTGTAACAGGATTGTCTCTGGGGATATTATCAGGTCAGTGTTACGAGCCGTGGCGGTGCCCAGCCGCCGCGACTCACTTACCAACGTTCCGGCCGTCGCTATGGCAACCGGGACGTCACTTCCGCCTATAACCCGGCCGTTGCCGGGGCAACGGATGGACGCTTCAGCGCTGTGTCTCGGCGGTGAGTAGCCGGGCGCATGCGCTTAATGGATTACTTGCCTGCGGGCTAATTAATTATTAGGTGCAAGGGGGCTGGATTCTGCCAGAGCTAGGCTCTGATTGGCTGGGCTTACTATTTAAGGCAATGAGGTCTGCTACCTCATTGCCGGTTATAGCTCCTATGCTCCAGTCTGCTGACCTGCTTGTTCCTGTTCCTGTATCCTGATACCACTACTGATTTCCCGTGTATGACCCTTGACTTTGAATTGGACTTCGCTTGTGTTTCCTGTGACCCTGATCTCTGGCCTGTTTACCGTTTCTGCTATCCCCCTGTGACCCCTGACCTCAGCTTGTTCACCGATACTGTTGTCTGCTGCCGGCCTTTGACCTCTGCGTGGACCTCACTCCTCTTGCCTGGGTTCTCCCCAGCCGGTACACACTTCACGACCCTCTGTCAGTCTGCGGCCCAGTCTGTCCCCACCATCAGGGGCTCCAGTGAACACCTGATTGGCAGAGTAGATTCCGGGTTGTGTTGTGCCGGCTGGAGGGGTTCCTAACATTATAACCGGCCCACTCACAGAGACGAGGTTGGAATGGATGCAAGTGGATCCACACCGTCTCCGGCACAAGCCCTAGCAGCCCATGTTGAGTCCTTGTATCAGATGATCCAGGGATTGGCTGAGCGTCTGTCTGTTCAGGAAGAAGCCGCAAAAACTTCACAACCCACTCCGAGTTCCACCTGTGAACCTAAGATGAATTTGCCGGATCGCTTCTCTGGAAATAGATCCCTGTTTCGGAATTTCAGGGAGAGCTGCAAGCTCTATTTCCGGTTGAGACCTCGCTCCTCTGGGTCAGAGCATCAAAGAGTCAGGACTATCATTTCCCTCCTACAAGGTGACCCCCAGTCCTGGACCTTTTCTTTGCCACAGACCAGTCCTGCCATGCAGTCCGTAGATGCTTTCTTTGAGGCATTGGGTCTACTATATGATGACCCGGATCGAGTGGCTTCCGCGGAAGCTCATCTACAGGCCTTGAAACAAGGCCGGCGGTCGGCAGAAGAATACTGCGCTGAATTCCGTAGATGGTCACCTGATAGTGGATGGAATGATCCCGCCTTACGTAGTCCGTTCCGTCTCGGCCTATTGGAACAGATCAAAAACTCTTTGGTGCAATACCTATCTCCTACATCTCTGGAGGATCTGATGCACCTCTCCATTAAAATCGACAGGAGGTTTAAAGAGCGGAAAACCGAAAAGGAGACATCATCACCTCCATCCGCCTTCGTTCCTGTTTCCACGGATGGTGAGGAACCGATGCAATTAGGGGCATATCGTCTTTCCCCTGAGGAAAAATTCAGGAGACAATCACAAGGCCTATGTCTCTATTGTGGCATAAAAGGCCACTTTTTCCGTTCCTGCCCAAATAAGCCGGGAAAAGAGCATGCCTAGGGAACGAGGGGAGAGTTCACATAGGTCTGCAGATTGTTTCCCCGAAAAATGCTGTTTTGATTCCTGCACAGCTCATGTTCAGTGCTCGTTCTGTGAAACTATCGGCCTTCATTGACAGTGGAGCTGCTGGCAACTTCCTTGACATCGAGTTTGCCCGCTCTGCTGGGATTCCGCGGTTTAAACTCCAATCTGCCATTATGGTATGTGGCTTAGACGGTAGTCCGTTGCCAGGCGGCAAGATTACTTGGGAGACCCCACCACTACAGTTGAACATTGGCGCTCTACATTCGGAATCCATAGTCTTCCCTCTTATCGAATGTCCGTTGGTTCCGTTAATTCTGGGCCACCCCTGGCTATCCCGCCATAACCCCGTCATGGATTGGGTAAAAGGAGAAATTGTCCAGTGGAGCCCTCATTGTACAGTCTTGCTTGACACTACCTCTGCGTGTGATTCAGTCTATTCCGGAGCAGCTCCCTTCACAGTATCATGACTACCGGGATGTTTTCTCCAAAAACGCTGCTGACACTCTACCACCGCACCGGGATTTTGACTGCGCCATTGAGCTCATTCCGGGCTCCAAATTACCCAAGGGATGCTTGTACTCTCTCTCCGGTCCAGAGACCAAATCTATGCAAGAGTATATTGACGAAAACTTGGAGAAAGGCTTCATCAGGCCATCCAAGTCCCCAGTAGGAGCCGGGTGCTTCTTTGTATCCAAGAAGGACGGCGGACTCAGACTATGTATTGATTATCGAGAGCTGAACCTTATTACGGTTAAGAACACCTATCCCCTTCCTCTCATCTCCGTACTTTTTGATCAACTAAGAGGGGCAACTATCTTCACAAAAATTGATCTTCGTGGTGCCTATAATCTCATACATATTAGAGCAGGTGATGAGTGGAAGACTGCATTCAACACGCTCTCGGGCCACTATGAATATCTGGTCATGCCGTTTGGCCTTAGTAATGCTCCTGCTGTATTCCAGAATTTGATTAATGAGGTGTTACGTGAGTTCCTGGGACACTTTGTTGTCTACTTAGATGACATCCTCATATATTCAAAATCATTGTCTGTGCACCAGGGTCATGTCAGACAAGTCCTACAGAAATTGCGGGAACATCACCTCTACGCTTAACTCGAGAAATGCGAGTTCGAGGTCCAGAAGGTATCCTTCTTGGGCTATGTAATCTCCTCAGATGGTTTCTCCATGGACCCAACCAAGGTCCAGGCAATCCTGGTTTGGGTACAACCGAATAACCTCAAGGCGGTCCAGAGATTCCTGGGATTTGCCAATTATTACATTAGATTTATTGGCGGTTTCGCGGATATCGTGGCTTCTATCGTCACCTTGACCCGCAAAGGAAGTGATCCAGCTGTTTGGTCACAACAGGCAATGACTGCATTCGAAACCCTGAAGAAAGCTTTTGTGTCTGCTCAGGTCCTCAGACATCCGGATCCTAAGGTACCATTTATTCTTGAGGTAGATGCCTCTGACGTCGGTGCTGGCGCCATCTTGTCACAAAAAGATCCCCAGACCCAACGCTTACATCCATGTGCCTTTTTTTCCCGTCCGTTCTCCTCAGCGGAAACCAACTATGACGTGGGAAACCGAGAATTGCTGGCAATTAAATGGGCCTTTGAGGAAAGGCGACACTGGTTGGAAGGCGCTGCACACCAGACAGGCTCGTTGGTCGCTGTTCTTCACTCGGTTTAACTTTATCACCTATCGTCCTGGTTCTAAAAATATTCAAGCGGGCGCCCTGTCCAGAAGTTTCCTGGCACATCATGCTCCGGTCACTAGCCCAGAACCTATTGTTCCTGTGTCTATGATCCATGCCGGATTAACTCAAGATTTGAGCTGTACCTTACAAAGGTTCCAGAGGTTAGCTCCTGATAATACTCCGGTAGGATGTTTGTTTGTGCCTGTTCATCTAAGAAAGGCAGTCCTTACTGAAGCACACAATAGTCAGTCTGCGGGACACCCTGGAGTCTTCAAAACATTGGAAATCCTTTCCCGCACTGTATGGTGGCCATCACTGTCTGCCGACGTCAAGAGTCACGTCTTGTCTTGTGAAGTTTGTGCCAGGAACAAAGTTCCCAGGACTCGCCCGGTAGGTAAGTTGGTTCCGTTGGCCGCTCCTGCAAAGCCTTGGACACATTTGTCCATGGATTTTATCGTTGATTTACCACCTTCTGCAGGTCACAATACCATTTGGGTCGTGGTAGACCGCTTCAGCAAAATGGCACATTTCATTCCATTAACCCGGCTTCCTACTGCTCGAAATCTAGCCATTCTCTTCATACAACATATTTTCCGTCTCCATGGACTTCCTTCTGATATCGTTTCTGATCGTGGATCACAATTCATTGCACAATTCTGGAAATCTTTCTGTACCCTACTCGGAATTAAAATCAGCTTGTCATCTGCATACCACCCTCAGTCAAATGGGCAAACCGAAAGGGTTAACCAGGCCTTAGAGCAATTTTTAAGATGTTACACATCAGAATTCCATGATAACTGGTCCTCCTTGTTACCCTGGGTGGAATTTGCTTGTAATAACTCGTGCCACATATCCACCAAAGTCTCTCCGTTTTTTTGCAATTATGGCTTTCACCCCAGATCCAACTCCTTATACTCACTCAAATCTGCTGGTATCCAGGAGATCCGCTCCACTGCCAGGGACCTCAGACTTATCTGAACGAAGGTACACTCATCTTTGAGACGAGCTTCATTTGCTGCAAAAAAAAATTCTGATCGCCACCGTACCATCTGCTCTCTCAAGGTGGGCCAGAAAGTATGGCTCTCTACAAAAAATATCAAGCTCAGACAGCCTTGCAAAAAGTTGGGCCCTAAGTTCATCGGGCCATTCTCCATTATCAAGAAGGTTAATTCTGTAGCATTCAGGTTAAAAATTCCGGTTTCGTTAAGGATCCCCAACACATTTCATTGTTCATTGTTGAAGCCGGTACTGTATCCGAGCCAATCTTCAAGTGTGCCTGGGAGAAGTTTGAATGGAGATATGTGGTCCAAAGGATCCTGGATTCCAAAAGAGTGCAAGGGCAGGTGCACTTCCTGTTGCAGTGGAGGAACCGCGGGTTATAAGAGTGGTCTTGGGTTACTATTTAAGGCAATGAGGTCTGCTACCTCCTTGCCGGTTATAGCTCCTGTGCTCCAGTCTGCTGACCTGCTTGTTCCTGTTCCTGTATCCTGATACCACTACTGATTTCCCGTGTATGACCCTTGGCATTGAATTGGACTTCGCTTGTGTTTCCTGTGACCCTGATCTCTGGCCTGTTTACCGTTTCTGCTATCCGCCTGTGACCCCTGACCTCAGCTTGTTCACCGATACTGTTGTCTGCTGCCGGCCTTTGACCTCTGCGTGGACCTCACTCCTCTTGCCTGGGTTCTCCCCAGCCGGTACACACTTCACGACCCTCTGTCAGTCTGCGGCCCAGTCTGTCCCCACCATCAGGGGCTCCAGTGAACACCTGATTGGCAGAGTAGATTCCGGGTTGTGTTGTGCCAGCTGGAGAGGTTCCTAACAGTCAGACCCAGTTACTTGTCAGATTAAGTTTACTACTTGTGCCCCTAGGGGTTTTATTACTGGACATTCCCAAAACACATCTAGCAAATCCCCAGTGTAGCTCTCTGTAACGCTCTTGCCTGTTCCCCGTTCCAACGCTGTCCCTCGCTACCGTGATCGGCACTTCTGGGTAGCGGGTCACATGACTTGGCTGCTGAGCCGGGCTATTTGAATCTCCTATATATAACTCGACACTGACACTTGCTCTGTGTCAGTGCAACTTGGTTGCCAGCGTCTGACTCCTGTATCCTCTGGGTGCCCCGCTCTCTGTGAGTTGTGTATTTGCTGAATCACCTGTGTACCGTTCCTGGATTGTCTGACTACGCTACTGGATCACCTATGTACCGAACTTGGCTTGGCTGACTATGCTTTATTGGATCATCTGTGTACCCTTAGAATGTAAGCTCGCATGAGCAGGGCCCTTTTCCCTCCTGTCTCCTCACCTATTCTTCTGCTCCGTCGTAGCATGCCTGGAGTTTCTGAAGTATTGGTACTTTTTGTTTATTGTTCTGTACGGTTTCACCCTGTATAGTCTACTCTTTGTACTGTGTGCGGCGCTGCGGAAACCTTGTGGCGCCTAACAAATAAATGATAATAGTAATACCGAACTTGGCTTGGCTGACTATGCTTTGTCTGAGTACCCGATCCTAACTGGTCAGTACCCTTGCTTACTTATTGTACTAGATCCTGTCAGCCTTTTATCCGTGTGCATTTATACATTTGACTCCACCATTATCATCACCCCTGTATTGCTCTTCTGGGACGATTTATATTCCTTGAGACCTGTGTTACTTCCTGAGACAGTTCAGGGTGCAGCGACCTGCGAGTTCCTGGCAGCGAAGTCCATCCCGCCTTGCGGAGTTTCTTGATGAACACCGGGGAACTCGTTAGACTCCGCGCCCCTGGTCTGCCAGGTAATTGGGAATATTACAGGCCTTTCATTTTCAGATCGTAACACCCAGTGAGCCAGGGATCAGGAGCCAGAAGGCACCAACTGGAGCAGAAGGTACAGGACTTGGAGTCTAGCATGTAAACACGATCACCAGCAATGTGAAGCTGGACAGGTGAGGGCCTACCTCAGAAAGACCTCTAGTAGGATTAGGGAGGGGGTATATCTCCAGCAGTGACTGATTTGCTGATCACTCCCAGATGTCAAAAAAGTGACCAAGATGAACCAGAACATTGGGGCAACAAACATATGAATGTACCAAGCTGGGAAAAGGACAAAATTGATCATGTTTAAATCCTAAATGGCATCTGTGCCTGGATAGGTGCTTTAATGGGGGATATTCCTGAAAATAATTTAAAAGGGAAAAAGTGGTGTTTCCCATACTGGGCAGACAGATTCTATGGGGCATATTTTTTGGTGTTCTTTAGAAAACAGAGCTTGCAGGACTCTATAATGTGCAAACCTCAAATTAAATAAATAGGAATGGCATGTCGTACAACTATAGAATAGGGGTGTGGAATCCACTCCAGTGGGTAAGTTTATCAAGCTGTGGGTTTCAAAAAGTGGAAATGTTGCCTACAGCAACCAATCAGATTGTAGTTCTCATTTATTTAGTACATTCTACAAAGTGACAACTAGAATCTGATTGGTTGCTATAGACAACATCTTCACTTTCTCAAACCCACAACTTTATAAATTTACCCCCAGGTTTTTAATGTCTCTTGGGCTTATTTGTCTCCTGCTCTATTGGAGAGTGTTGGTAACAAATGATAAGGTCTCATTACCTTAGTTGTGCTCTGTAAATGAATCCAATTAGGTGCCCTGCCACAAAAGAGAACAATGTCTAATAGTTATTAATAATTGTATTAATAGTTGTTTTTATCATATAGAACATAATTAAATAAAAATACATATTAAATGTAAAAACAAACATCGTTTTCCCCTTTAAAGATCAAATAGGAATCTTCTTTCCTGACTCAGTCCAATGGAAATATTAAGTAATGTGAATAGACGACCATAACTTCATATAATATAACAGATATTGCACTCACAAAAAGAGGCAAACTCTAAGTGAGCCCCTCAGTGGTTTCAGTGTCTACTAGTTTGATACTTTGAGACGTAGGTTGCTCTCAATGGAATCCCTCAGAAGTGAGCCCAATGCCATAGGTCTAGGGCATAGTTTGCGAGAACGTGTACCCCCATACCCCCCAACCTCGTTGTCCTCATCAACATTTATTTATATAATGTCACAGTAATAAAACAATTCTGGGTAATACATACTGACAGAGAGGTAAGTAGGCCATGCCCGCAGGCTTGCACTCTATGGGCTATGTAGGATACCGCCACTCTATTGTCCATCTTTATTAGGATGAAGTGAGGTACAGCTTTGAAAGGCAGTGGAGCATCTCAGGCAGTGATGAACAACCAGATAAATCTCTACCTTAAAAATGTCCCCAAATTATCTTTAATCACAGTAATAAATTAAAATATCTTCATGCATTTTAATGTAAAATAAACAAGTGTTACATGCTATCACACACATATCTGACAATAATGTTCTAGGGAGCTGGGGGCCATAGGAGAAGGCCCAAAAGGCCGCCTGCTGGCTATTACTGCTCTAAGATGAATGTTACTGCCCAGAGCCCTAGAACGCTGACCTTGTCACCTTAAGATCAAATGCCTTTTGTTTTTGAATATGTAAAGGCTCCCTACCCTAGATGTGACTCTTCTGTAGTAATTATTATGTCTGGGTCTGTTGTGTTCAGTGGACCTGTGGGAGGGGGCATGTGTGTGTCCAAACTTTACGCTCTATTTTCAATCAAATTGGTTTCAGTCCTACCCAGAGCCAGGTGTCGTAACAGACAAACTTGAATCTATCTGTGGAGGGGTTGGGTACGGTTTTTCGATTGCAGAAAACCTGACACCCACTTGACCTACAAATAAAGAAAATGAAAGTGGTAAAAACCGATGTAAATATTAATAGACTTACCTTTAAACCGACTGTGCAGATCACCGATGGACCGGCACTACAGTTTACTGTCATCGCGACTTCTTCTATTAATCTGAATATCAAGAGGCAATGTGGTGTTAAGTGTTTAAACACTAAACCTGTGGGGTAAATGAGTAAACTTACCTGTGACAGCAAGGGGGTCATATATCTGTTAGAATGCCCAGGCAAAAAACAGTACATTGGTAGGACCACCAGGAACTTACACACATGTATCTCAGAACATCTCAGAAATATAAAGAAAGGGTTCGAGGCACATAGTGTCTCGGACCACTTTCGTAAATATCACAACAAAGATCCCTCACTTCTAAATTTCATGAGAATATGCAAAGTACTACCACTATGGAGGGGTGGAGACTATATTGAATGCCTATCCAGAGAAGAGACCAAATGGATATATATAGCTAAAACACTGACCCCCCATGGTCTTAACATAGATTTTGAACTGGCAAAATTTCTGTAAATTTCCCCTCATACACTCTATGCAAGAATTAATTAGGATATCAATTTCATGATGCCTTCCAAGTGTAGGAACACACATCTGGTTACACGTAAGCGGACCCATATGGGACACGTCTCTGACACAATGAGAAATGAAATGATCCCTAGGGGGCTTTTTAGAAGCCAGACTATATCTAGGAATCCACTATTATACATGTTCAACAGTGCTTGAAAAGTGATCAACCAAAAGGGGAAAAGATAGTGTGTTTTGGTGCTACCAGCGGCACCAATTTAAAGAAAATTTGGGGTTTAGGATACCAACTGAAGAGTCATATTAGGTGGCATTACAAAAATAGGAACAAATTCTCGATGTGCAAAATATCAAACTTATATGCATGAATAGTATGCTTTATACACCATGTGTGGAACAAAAGTAGAAGTCAAATTTTGTGTTTTATAGAACTTTTATTCATTTTTTGTTTATGGTGTCACTATCCTGAATAAATGGATATATGCAAAGAGAATCAGCACCCGATATGAAACATGACTGGCCTTTCAAACACCAGCCTCTGTATCGGAGCGACCTATCACAGATTATCTAAGAGATAAGGAACCTCTATAAATAAGATGACTCTTTAATCTAAATGCATCCATCCCTGACGAAGCCGTAACTCAGCGAAACGCGTAGGAAACGGACATTGACGATTGCATTACCAAAGGAACTTCTATCCCGCTGTGCTCGCGAGAACGGTCCGAGAACGGAAACCCGAAATCGCGAAGTGCGCATGCGCGAAGTAGATGCGGCCGCGTCCATCTCCCTGGATTACAGAGTCCTCTACACCCGGAATACCCACTGAGGATCGGCACCCTTATGAACTATCAACTACCGGGTAAGCGATCCCTTGGGTTTACATTATTGAATGACTAGTGTGCCTTCAAGTATCGGACTGCACAGCGGCACCAGGAGGGCCTCGCTATTGGATCTAGTCCTAACTATCTGAGTGACTATTTTCCCAGAGACATCTCTTAGCCGCGCCAGCGAGAACGGGGCACCTATTACAAATATCTTGTTCTTTGAGCAGCTTTTCATTTGTGGAAACGAGTCCTGTACTGCTCGGCTTTTGCTTTATTTGAAAGCATCACGAACTGCAACTAGGAGAGTTGCCAAGTGCTATGTCATTTCACCCATCCTCGGAAGGTTGGATTTTTTATGAATACATGTGACTTATTGTTTTAAACTTGGTAAGGCACATATTCGTTAATTAAAGGTTTGTCCTGTCATCAACATGGCTCTAGTCGCAGACTGAATCAGTGTTGTCTTAGAGGCCATAAGCAATTATATTGCAGAGGAACTTGTCTGTTTTTTTAGTATTTACATTTTACATTTTTTTCCAAACAAGATATGTTCCAGGTCTGATGGTTTTCCGTTCAAACAAATGGAAACCTGAGATAGGGGTGAATCATTGCCCGAGTCATTACTGACTGGAAATCTTTTTGTTGTTCTTTCTCAGAAGAGGAAAGACCAATAGAATGTGTCTTCTTCCCCTCTACTCTGTTTAATTCTTTAGAGCAAGACATGGGAGAGAACATCCAGAGAGTCCATTGAACCAACTCAAGCTGCGTCTTCCATGTTAAACGATGAAGAGATATCTAAAGTCCTCACTCCTTAGGTTCTTGTGCCAGATTACTTGACTGCTCCACACCAATGTGATAAAAATTGTTTCTGTCAAATCTCTGGATGGCTTACACCTACCACCATCAGTTCTCAGAGGTGAAGCCTCCTGTAGCAAAAATTCTATTTGATGCAAAGTAACAAATGTGGTACTGCACATAACACTTTTTGGAAACAAGTATTACTCTGATCTAGCTATAAAGTTGACAGTGCCAGTAATTTCCATCTCTTTCTGGGCTTTATCTTCTGACATATTTGTCTATGCCGAAGGTGGTGTTGACTGAGTCACTGGAGTCCCAGAAACATCCACTTGTGAAAGTGGTGGAATCATCATCTGCAAACTAAGATCCAGTGCAACAGAATAGACTAATGGCAAAAACACTTCCAAAAGACCCTGGAGTTTGTTGCCGCAATCAATGCCTGTGTTTTGGGTTTTTTTTAAGACGCCCTCCCCTTTGGCTTGATGTATGGGAAGCGTGTGTGGGTTCTGATAATACTGAATATAAGAACCACTAGGTGTTTGTGCACAATTAGAGCACAACTCAAAATTATTATTGTAGCATGTGTAGGTTTTGTTTTTTTTCGCTGTCCGGCCATCTGTTATGGGGAGTATGTACAAAGTATAATCTTTTGAATCAGGGTGTGTGTGTGTGTGTGTGTGTGTGTGTGTGTGTGTGTGTGTTAGAACCCTTATACCTTCCCATCATGTCTAATCTACATTTAACAGTATTATCCGGGACTGATTGTGACTTAGGCCGGTGGTCATATTGCCGACGGTTGAAATACCAACTCTTATTCTGCCGACATGAAAATGCTGACTGGCTAAATGCCGGTATGTAAATTTCCCCAACATTGTGATTGCCAACATCAAGTTGGATTAAAAGTCTGTATCGTGCATCATGGCAGTGGGACCCCACACTGTGTGTTCCCTTGCTACAGTACCACCATCCCCGGCTGGCTAAGCCTAGGGCTGGTTGGAGGAAAGTAGGAGGGACTCCACGCTCTTTGTCCCCTCAATTTTCCTCCATCCAGCACTAGGCTGGCAAGGCTACGGCTGTAATTGACCATTTATTACCCCACACCCACCACCCAGGAGTATGTGAAGAGCCCTGGCGGTGTCCGCATGGTGCAGGGTACCCATAGGGATTGGGCCTGTATTTTTTTTGCAGACCCCATCTCCCTAGGGAATTCAGCCCTGTGCTGAGCAGTCTCCTGGCTGGAGGAGAATGGGGGGGGGGGGGGGTGCTCTAAACTGTTTGTCGCCCTGAATTTCCTCCACTAGCACTTTTTTTCAATTTGTTTTGTTTTTAGAACAAGGTATGGTAAAAGTTAACTTTTAAATAAATGATATCTGAGATCTGCGGTTTTTGGTTATTGGCCTATGTGACTCATTTGAGATAATTCCTTCAGTTGTACAGGGTCAGCTTTTTATATATAATTTTTTCCCATGGAATAATATATGTACCACGTCACCATCTCTCTGACAAGAATGTTATTTGCATTGTAAGCTGACATTTCCCTCTAAAATAAACTTTTTTATTTTGTCCTGCAAGAAAAATAAAAGGTAGTAAAACTGAATTTGTTGATGAGAATGAGACCACAAATGTACTAGAGGATATGTATTGCAGCAATTCTATATCACTATATTCAGCTGTATTTTAACAATGTAATAACTGGAATACCCAGAAGGGGGAGTAGTTGATATGTAAACAGGCAGCAGTTAGCAGTAAATTGGGGAGATCCATCCCATTATTGCACACGTGCAGTAGACATAAACAGGGGAGGGGAGGAGAGGAAGCATGTCATCTGTGATCCCGCCCTGACCTAGCAATAACAAGCATTGCCTTGCTGCTGCTGCTACTGCTGTGTGTGAGCTGTTCTTTAGTGTGTATTCTTGTGCATTGCTGCTATGAAGCAGACTTGCAGCCTTCGCTGATTTTTTTCAAACACATACTATGGCCACTGCCACTAGCAGTAAATGCAGTATCAATGGGATGATAACAGGCTCTATGCAGTCTCCAAGTTCATATAGCCTGGATCACATTAGGAGACAGCAGCATATGAATCTTCGCAGGAGACAGGCTGCCCTTTCCTTCCTCACCAACATCTCCCTGGATGGGCGACCACTGCAGGCTAATGGGGTAGCAAGGGATGGCACTGCATGTGCGGTAGGCAAGCTCGAAGACAGGGAAGCATTGCATAATACACCACTTAATACAATATTAGCTGCAACTCCTCAAAAGCATCTCCATGCACAGCACAGCAAGACCTCTCTATCAGGACCACTACCCTGTTCTCTAAGTCTGAGACAGGAGCTAATGGAGCAAGTGATGCAGGTAAAAAAGCAACAGCTAAGTGAATATGAGGAGGAGGATGCATTTGCCAGCAGTGTTCAAGTACCAGGGAGCGGGGTCCCTGTCCAGCCTATATGTGCAGGTAGCAGAGGCCGCTTGAACTCTATCACCTCTGCCATCCTACCAGCTGCTTTTTGTAGGACTTCAGCTGCCCCAGTCTTCAGCTGCATCGACCAAATACAGGGTGGAAGTGCCTTTGAAATCCAGAGATCACGGTAAGGAATTATTTCCAACTACTCTGAAATACATGTACTCTGAAATACATGGAGTACTTGTAACCTGTTGTCCTGCAGGAAAGGATCTGCAGTACAACACGTTCTAAAACAACTTGGTAAATGACATGTGTGTGCTGCTGTATTGTTGGAGAAGCACATGTAGAATTGGTCAACATTGGATTATTCTGCAAAATGTTTGTTGACAACTCAGATTTTTATACTGGACAGCTTTATGGTAAAAATAGACATAACTTTGCCTGCAGAAGACTATTTGCATTTCTTGAGGTGTTCTTACATTTTCCCTCCCATTATCCACAGCCAGCAATAGTAAGCAGAGTTTTGAATTTAACCTTTCTTGTGCTGTTTAAAAGTTGAGGTCTTACGGGCTTGTATGTTTAACACAGATATCCTGCCATTCTGACGATCCTTGAGATTACTCCAGGATGATGGAGCTTGTAGTCTACAATTTACTGCTGTTCTCTTTTGCTACATGAATTTCTCTGCCTTGTAGTTGGGTATATGTATTGCTCTATGTAAAACATTGCAGTGCTGACGAGCCACAGTTTCATAGACCAGGGTCACAGGTCATTTCTAATAACTGAAACTTTCAGTAACTCTCCTGCTGTTAATGGACTACAACTCCCTGCAGAATAACACTGGGCATTGTAATCTTATAAATGGCAATGTTGGTGGAATACATTCTAGCTTACTGTACCCACCACAAATGTGATTGAGATATGATGATGGTCATCAAACCTGCAAAGACAATTGTCACATCCACCAACTGATATACATACACATATGGAGCTACATAATACACATATAATATTAGATATATATGGAGTACACATTGTACATGGTTGCATTGCAATCATTTCAGGTGCCTGTCTGCAGCTTTTACTATGTACCTGAACTAGTTGTTATGGACCAATGCAGCAGGTGTATTCCCTGTATGGCTGGTATTACATGTCCAGTCTGGCAGCCCTAAGTTCATACACATGGCATATATACACATTCTTCATACATGTTGCAGACTGAACCAATATATATGGGAATAGCACTTATCAATTAACTAGTTGATTGATAGACTGCATTGTCATGAATATTGGTTAAGCCTGCAGCACATCGTTCTTCTCTGTGGGTATATGACGGGTGCGCTGTAAGTTTTTAGTCATTGTAAAAGATGTAGCGCTCAGTAGAAAGCAGAATAGTCATCTTGTGCGATCTAATACAGTCATTGACATACATGTCAATGTGCAGGTTGTTTTTGTGCGTTAAGTAGGACTACACTCAATTGAATGAATGAATGAAGAAACCTGTTGCGAGATGATTGAGCATGCTTCTTTCTGAAATCCTGAATGCAGAGTAAAGATGTGAGCTGCCCCATTGGAATTAATTTGTTGTCTATAAATGCCTTTCGTGTGTTAAGTAATGCATAATAAGGATAGTAAAAGTACTCGGATGTTTTGTGCACGTTGAAGACTTTTGAAGCAGTTACAAGTTGCAAATCTCTTGTGCTACAATGTGCTGTTCACACTGATTAGGACATGTACTTGCAACGTTTTTAACATTAATAAAAGCACGTAAACTGGTATGAGGATGGAACCTCTTGTTTTGACCTCCTTTGCGCTTTTACCTGTAGCTGGGAGCAGCGACATGGTACCCTCTATTGGGCACTGCCTGCTCTTTAGTGTGCTCTGTTGAACGCCTCCACACCCACCACCGCATGCGCTAGTTACCACCTCATGCCAACAGCGATGGCATTTAACATGTGGTGCTGCTGGCCTTATTTCAAACATCTGTGGGTAGCCAAACTTAGAGCTATAGTTTAGGCACCCATGTGAATGGTTGCTTCTTATTAAAATAGGCTGTATGCCCAGATTATCAGCAACTCTATTGTATTGCTGAAAGATGTTCCTAAATTTTGCTACAACTTTAGTTCAAAAAGAGATCTGTGTGATTTACTCCACACAGCAACTTTTGTGACGCCAACCAGGAGTAGTTTTGTATCAGGTCTCAAAGGTCTAAGCAGAGAGAGCATAATCTGAATGCTTGATTAGAGTTATGTCAGATTATGTTGCTTAGGGGGTAAACACTAAGATGTGTGCTCATATATCATTTACTCAAAAATTATTTAATTTATGAGGCATGAAGTGCACATGCTGACATTTATTTTCTTAAAACTTGCTAAACGCCAGTAGTTCAAAAAATAATATAATGGATTTGTAAACACACACTTTCCGACAAGCATTCCCTTTTGTATCAATATTCATGTTGCCTGCATCATTCACAAGTGTTAAAGCTCGCTACTTGGTACACTATGCTGCAGGGAAGCTTTGAGAACATTCTTTAAATGCTCTGTTAAAAGCTGGCTCAACATAGAAGGTTTTGTGAGTTTTTAAATACCCTGAGTACATGGCCTAATAAGTGAAAAGCATCTCCAGTAAACAACGTCTCTGTAGGGTTAAAGGTTGGAATGAGCAAAACTCTAAAAACTGTTCCAATTTTTGAATGTGTTGCTGATGGAATTTAGCTTTGAGTGTTCTCTATTCTACCCCAACCGCACCAAGCAGAATGAATTGCCCATCATTGTCTCAGCTTTATTCAAAGACTATAAATTCGGTGAAATATGAATTTACAAATATAGCACAGAATGGCAAAGCAAAAGTAGAACTCCAACATTGTTTTGCCGGAGCTTCTCCCTGTGTAAAGCAGCTCGTGTGGTACAAGCAGCTTGTAAATGTGTCCTCATTCATTTGCTAATGTAGCACTTCAGGTATCATTATGAGATGTTATTTGTGAAAACAATACATGCAGAAATAATAACTTACTGCCATCAATCATTATTGAGGTGCAACCCACTATGTTGTTGTGTAATATTTCTATATTTCCAAATGAATAATCTTGGAAAGTAAATGAGGAAGCTTTTATACATTTGAATAATGGATGGAACACACACACAAGATTGTACAGCAAGAGGCAACCATGGTCCACCCAGTGTTCAATGAAATATTTTTCCATAGGCTCCACAAATGTATCTCACAAGTATCACTGGCACCCAGTATCATGGGCAAAAAAAACCTAATAAATATATATATATATATATATATATATATATATATATATATATATATATATATATATATATATATATATATAATATTATATTAATCTCTCTGCCACAAAAATAAAACCACTGACAAGTGAAGTGAATAACATTGATTATCTTGTTACAATGACACCTGTCAAGGGGTGTGATATATTAGGCAACAAGTGAACAGTCAGTTCTTTAAGTTGATTTGTTGGAAGCAGGAAAAATGGACAAGAGTAAGGATGTGACAAGGTGATGCCTAGACTTCTGGGTCACAGCATCGCCAAAATACCAGGTCTTGTGGGGTGTTCCCGGCATGCAGTGCTTAGTACCTACCAAAAGTGATCCAAGGAGGGACAGGGTCATGGGCGCACAAGGCTTATTGATGCACATGGGGAATAAAGACTAGCCCATCTGGTCCAATCCCACAGAAGAGCTACTGTAGCACAAATTGCTGAAAAACATAATGTTCCCTCTGATATGGTCCTTGTCCACCACTGAAAGGTCCTACAATAGTCATGTGATTGCCAGAACTGGACCATGGAGCAATGGAAGAAGGTGGCCTGGTCTGATGAGTCACGTTTTCTTTTACATGATGTGGACAGTATGTGCTACACTTACCTAGGGAAGAGATGGCACCAGGATGCACTGCAGGAAGAAGGAAAGACTACAGAGGCATTGTGATGTACTGGGAAACATTGGGTCCTGGCATTCATGTGGATGTTACTTTGACACGTACCACCAACCTAAACGTTGTTGCAGAACAAGTACACCCCTTCATGGCAACGGTATACCTTGATGGCAGTGGCCTCTTTCAGCACACTGAAAAAATTGTTCAGGAATGGTTTGAGGAACATGACAAAGAGATTAAGGTGTTGACTTGGCCTCCAAATTCCCCCAGATCTCAATCTGATTGAGCATCTGTAAGATGTGCTGGAAAAACAAGTCCGAGGCACGGAGGCCCCAGCTCGCAACTTACAGGACTTAAAGGATCTGCTGCCATCATCTTGGTGCCAGATACCACAGGACACCTTCAGAGGGTCTTGTGAAGTCCATGCCTCAACGAGTCAAAACCAATTTTGTGGCACAAAGGGGACCTACATAATATTAGGCTGGTGGTTTTACTGTTGTGGGTCCAGTGTCTGAGTGTATGCACAGGAGTTGTCAGACATGTATGTTTATCATGGCCCTTAGCTTAATCCATGTGTTAACAGGGATCGGCGCACAGTGCATATAAATAGTTGTTCACACATGTACACTTTGCCCATTCTAGATTACGCTTATCTTACCTGGGTGCTCTGCATGCCGTTGTTATTCAGTGTAGTAACATTGATGTAACTCTGTAAGCTCTGATCTTTGCTCTGTTCCTAACCTCGCCTGTGCGTGCTAATTATTTTATACTGCCACGACTAATCTGGTTCTTTTACTTTGCATTCTGTCTAAATTCTTCCTACCTGAATAATAAGCACCAATGACTGTGCTCAAGTCTTGGGGCAACAAAGTACCAGTGAGCACATCTAGCTCTAAGGAGAAAGGAGCTAATAAAGGTGAAAATCTTGAGTAATCTGGGTTAAGGGTGTTCAAGGAAAGGTTTAAGGGTCTGACAATTTATAATAACCCAAGTTTTATTAGTATTATTATTATTACCCTTTATTTATATAGCGCCACTAATTCCGCAGCGCTGTACAGAGAACTCGCTCACATCAGTCCCTGCCCTATTGGGGCTTACATTCTAAATTCCCTAACACACAACAGAGACAGACACACAGACTAGGGTCAATTTATTAGCAGCCAATTAACCTACCAATATGTTTTTGGAGTGTGAGAGGAAACCGGAGCACCCGGAGGAAACCCACGCAAACACGGGGAGAACGTACAAACTCCTCACAGATAAGGCCATGGCCGGGAATTGAACTTATGATCCCAGTACTGTAAGGCAGAAGTGCTAACCACTTAGCCACCGCGCTTCCGACAAGTTTGCACAGTTGTCCACAACTTCATGTTGCCTATATAAATAGCTATTAAGTGGGACTGCACAAACAACCAATAGAACAATTTAAATGAACAGAAACTGACCTAGTGTGAGTTTGTTTGTTTTTTTTCTTTCATCCTTTATCAAAGTCTCCAAAATAAACAGTGAAAGCAGAGGAAGAACATGATGATTATATTGTTTATACAATGTTTCATCATCTCAAACAATGCATCAATTTAGTTGCCTTTTAGAACTATAGAGGCATAATGATCTGTACAAGACTGTAATGTTGCTAATTCAGACAGAATTATTATTCTCAGTAACAATGAAATTGAGAATTTCAGGTATTTTGAATGATAAGCTTATTCCGCCACGTTAAAAATTCCCAACATAACTTCAAAGAACAAATAGTTAGACCCACATCTAAGGATATCTGCGAATGGGCCCATATGTTTTAATAATGTCACAAAAAATTTCAATGGCCTTATTTATAGAAGCGTACTAGTAGGAGAGGACGTGGCTTAATGAATGAGAGGTTTGCTAATGAAGACTATCCAATCAAAACCATTTAGAACTGTGAGGGTTGTAATTTGATTACATATACAAGATTCAACAGTGCTCCGGAGTCACTACAGTAGTAGTATATACTGTATCTCATGATCTGTGGGTAAATTAAAAAACAATTCTTTTTATTTAACATTAGTAATCGTATATAAATATACATTTCAATTCTCATAACTTTTTTTAAACATAAATGCACTCGTATAGATCTGGATATATACAAAGACAAATAAACAGATGGTATATTATCACCTGTTAAACCAGTGGATCCCAAACTTTCTCAGATCGAGGCATCCTTAGGGTCTCCATATTTTTTTTAAGGTACCCTTAAACCAAAATAATAACCAATTAGTCCCCCGGCTTGCTTACCATGTGGCCATGTGACCCCTGAGATCGCTGTGGCACACAGTTTGGGAACCACTGCGTTAAGCAATTAGTTTTTCAATATGTCGCATGTGAAATAACAACACAATATAAACTAGCTGACATAACCTATAATAGATGTTTTTTTAACAAACGGTCTTTTGGAGCTCCTAGACCCATATTTCAATAACTGACATTAATGGAAGTTCGTTATATTTTTGCGATGATCAAAATTGATTTCCAAAGCACTTTGCATTGCAAAAATGTGCATATTTAGATTGCAAAGTTAATGCAGTTAGGAGTTCTAAAATCTGTTCCAATTAGTCTGCATATAGACAATCCATTATAATTGGATCACCTTTAAGGATCTGCTGTTAAGTGAACTTTCTCATTGATTTCATTTATTCTGTTAGAAGAAAACTCATAAATGACATACTATTTATCATGCTAGCTCTTCCTTTTTAAGTATGTAGCTATTTATAGAGGGCTTTTAGTCAATGACTTCGCCTTTTTCTTGGGTCCGCAGAATGTGCTGCCTGAAGCACAGCACAGGGCAAGTTTCCATGACCAACAGATATAATGACAACACCCTTTTCTAGAAGCAAAGCCAAGTTGTTGTTGTTTTTTTTGTTTTTTTGTTTTTGTTTTTTTTTTATGAATTTTACTCAACATATTAAACATTCGATTTGGGCAATACATCTATTTTCAGTATTTGAGAAGATTTAGCTATATATAAATAGTTTACTTTTTCAAGAAATGTTCTTTTTATTGGCATCATGACATAAGTACCATCTGTAGCCTTCTCTTTGTTGGGCTGTGCTGCTGTGCGCACTGCCGGTATTGTGTTTCTAAGATTACAGTACTTGCAGAAAGCCTCAGATATTTGTCACCACTAATCTGGTATAAAATCCGAATCAAGTTAAGTAGCATTTAAAAATAGTTATCATCATTTGACAACTTTTCTTACTGGAAAAATAGCCATTCAACTGTTAATGTTTTATCAGATACAACTGTATTTATTGATTTTATTTATTTATTTTGTTCTAATTAAACCATGCCCTCCGTATTGACAAATGTGGAGATTGTATCTATTCTAGTGGAACTATCAGTCTCCGCCTCCCACGTGATTGTGCGCATAACAGACAGTGTCTTTAGGAAGGAGCTTACTTAACTCATAAAAATAAAACCGCTAAAGTAGTTTTTTAGGGTTTTTTTTTTCCTGGAATGGCCACCATACTGAAAAAGTGAAAACTGTTTAAAACACAAATGATTTCATTACTTTGCGGCGTTAAATAATGGTATACCCCAGTATGAGGATCAGATTTATTGCTGGCGCTGTCAAATATTTACAATAATTTGGCCATTGGCTGGTACTTTCCTGTTGCTCACACACACATTTTGGATAGGTATGCTTCATATGGACTCAGGTGGGAAGTATAACACAGTTATATAAAGTAGCAGAGGGGTCTAGAGACTGGGACCATTGTGTGTTGAATAATTGTTGTGTTGGAATAAGTATGAAATGAATACATAGTGGTGGAATAACACCAGGGGGTAAATGTATGAAGCTCCGGGTTCTTCAACACCCGCGAGTTCGGCGTCTTCAGTGCTTAAATTTAAACCGGCGCTGCTTTAAATTTAAGCGCTGAAGACGCCGAACTCGCAGGTGTTGAAGAACCCGGAGCTTCATACATTTACCCCCAGTTCTTAATAACTATGCGTTTTGGTGGAACTCTTAATAGCCATATTAGACAACACTGGCAAATGTGAAAAAAGGTTATTGGGATGGTGGATAAGCATCTGTTATCCCAACCACCTGCTGTTATGATCTGTGAGTAAAGTAATACAGTATGTAAAAACAATTTTATAATTAATTTATAAGTTGTTGTTACATACTATATCACACTATTAACTTTTACATGGTTTGAAGATATCTATGTTTAGACAAAGTGAGTGTGAAATATGTGTACATATAGTTTATGGAAATATTTAGAATAACTATAAAATAATATTTAAGAGGGGTGTCTAATCCAATTACTGCTATATGAAATTCTAATATTCTACTGCCTTTTCATAATATTACCAGGCTCAGCGTGTGTGCCCGAATCTTACACTGACCTGTCAAACATCAGGTCACTCCTAACAGGTGTAATAGTTATATTACATCATGCTGGCACTCCTGTTTCTGACACACCTTTAGCCTATTTATGGTGCCTAGAAAAACCTGTTTGCTCAGTCATCTTGATTGTCATAATCTTTTGAAGCATTAATCTCCTGCTGTATATACTTTCCAACCAGACCTATTTCACCTAATTCACAGCTACATGCTCCTGTTTTCCATTAGTTTCCTCCTGCACTATCCCGAGCTGAATTAGTGTTTCAGCAGCATTCTCTTGGCTTTTGCTTACCCCACTTACTCAGTATTAGAAAACACACAGCTGAGAATTGTGGACGTAGTTTTCATATTACATAATCACTATAGTACAAAAAACCACAGGGATAGCAGTAAGAAAACAAGTGCAGCATAACTGCACAAGTGATGTTAAACATCTCTGTGGGAAACTGCAGATGTACCCAATTGTTTGTTTTAGTATAGCACCTAACATGTAGCATTGAAGAGCCGAAATGTGTTCTACTTTGAAACCATAGTTTGGGATAATATGAAGTCATTTTTGTGATATATCTTTTGGTATTACTGTTCAAGGGAGACCCACTGAAAATTCTAAGATAAATAAAAATATGTAGTTTTTTTTTCTTTTTTTTTTCTTTAGACAGTAAGTGCGCGGACCTGCACCTCTAGGTGGCAGCACCAACAGGGGGTGAAAATCTTCTGATGGGAGGAACAAGATAGATCAGCTTTTTCTTAACTAAATATGGGCAGGGTTCACTCCTACACCTCAAATTGCACCCACATGCCAAAATATTTTGTTTTGCTGGAGTTATTTGACATAGGGTAAAGAGAGTGACTTTATGTGGATATTACATAGCTCACTGGTAGCCAGGAAGCCTCGATCTCCCCCACAAAACAGCACTACTCAGGAGGGGAGGGAAGGGGAGGTGCTGGTGATTTGGTAGTCTTGTGCTTCCAATGATACTGCTTTTGTTTATTTATATACATACACAAATATTCATCTAGTAGATATCGCCAAACATGCAAAGTGACACCAGCAATAGAGTTACTATGTCCCCATACTGCCAAAATTAGTGTAATGAGTGTGGAACAAGTAGCATTTTAGGAGGGAGATTAAAAGGTAGAATTTTACAAGGGTAGTCCTAAAGTTGGATATTGTATTAACATTTTTATAATTGATAATTATATAGCTATGGCAGATGAATAAAATATTCTTTCCATCTTCTCCTGGAAAAAGACTCGTCAGCACACAGAATGAGAGTAGAGGAGAGCTTGCAACAAATAAACTAAAGGAAAAATCCAAGAAAATAATAACAATAATAATGTACATAAAGAGCCACATTTGTAGTATGTGCTGCCCTCCACAATTGTGAATTTCTATGAATTAAATGAGTATTCAGCAAGTTTAATTCCCTCTAAAGTTATTGGTTTGCAGATTCCTGGAGCATGTACTCCACTTTACTATATTCTGCATCATTTCCCTGGTATGTTAAGAAGTCAATGGCAGCAAAGAAAGATGTGTAAAGTTCGCTGCATGAAGGGAGGAAATCACATGCGAGAGGTCTTCTTTAAAGAAATCCGAACTTTATCTTGTGGAATTCCAGGTCATGTGATTGCATGGCCCAGGCTCTTGTTCATCCAAGTGGCTTTGTATTTGTTAACTCATTCCCCGCCTAGTAGATTTGCATCACCCACTTCTGTCCTCCAAAACCGCTGAATGAACTCTGCTCTCCGTAGTCACAAAGGGCTCAGTCAGATAACAAGGGAGAAACCCCTTACCAAATTTATATATAGGAGGGAAGTTGCTTAACAAGTGGTTGTCCCAAAGTTGGCATCATCTTTAACAACCTGTTAGGAAATTGCTCTTGGGTGTTAAGGTACATTGCACGTTTCAATATAATAATTTGTTTGACATTCGTGTTCTGTTGTTTTTTTATAAAGGCTCCCATTATATAGCCTTTGTGAGCAAAGTATTTTACAGTTTATTTGACAGTCTATGAATAGATTTATGGATCAAAGAAACAATCAGAACTTGACCTCTAAGAGCCTTTCCAAGTTCAGTGACCCCTTTTCATACGTGATGGCTTCTGTGCTAGTTCCATTATCCTACGGTAATATTGTCACTGGAGATCTTATAAAGTCACTGAAATGCTTTGTTCTCTAATATTTCGTTCCATTTACACTTGGCTGTACTTCATGAAACATGGACAAGCGCTAGTTATTTGGATAAATAAATGGCTTTGTGTAGTTTTGGAAAGAGAATGAAAGGATTACTAGCAGAATTCTGAAATAATACATTAGTCCAAGGACTTCATTTTCAGTATGTTTCCATTATTCTCTTGAGCCGCAGAGTTCCAAAAGCTCCAGAATTTATCCAACTTGTATATTTTTATAAGCAATAAACCACACACTTAGAGCAACAAAGGGAGGGAATTTTGTGGTACACAGTTATTTCATATGCATGCAATTCCAGACAGCTATTCTGCAAGTCTCAGTAGTAGTTTTATTGTGAGTTGTAATTGTTTTGGTATAAGTGAAGTATGTGTTCTCCGTAAAGGCAGGACCTACCAGCTTGATCAAAAGTATGTAAAGTTTGATTTAGAAATTAACTGTTACATCGCAGCAGTCAGTAGCTACCAGTATCTCATGCCGTCAGAACTGTGACTATACCTACAGCTATTTTGTATTTACTTAATTTAAACTAGGGATGTGCACTGGCGACTTTTGAGGTCTCGTGTTTTGTGTTTTGGATCCGGATTTTCGTTATTTTTGAGGTTCGGATTTGTCTCGCAAAACACTTGACGAAAGGTCTCGGTTCGGATTTAAGGTTTTGGATTCGGATTTTTTTGCAAAAAAAACATAAAAAGTTTAAAAATCAAGTTTTTGGGCTTATTTTCACTCCTAGGCTATTATTAACCTCAATAACATTCAATAACAAGCATTTCCACTAATTTACAGTGTATTCTGAACACCTCACAATATAGTTATTAGTCCAAAACGTTGCAACAAGGTATCTTTCTGGACTGCATAGAGGAGTGGGTCACCACAATATATATTAAAAATGCTGAACTTTTATGAATCGCACCAATAAATGTACCTGGACTGCGTAGAGGAGTGGGTCACCACAATATATATTAAAAACCCTGAACTTTTATGAATCGCACCAATAAATGTACCTGGACTGCGTAGAGGAGTGGGTCACCACAATATCTTAAAAACCCTGAACTTTTATGAATCGCACCAATAAATGTACCTGGACTGCGTAGAGGAGTGGGTCACCACAATATATATTAAAAACCCTGAACTTTTATGATTCGCACCAATAAATGTACCTGGACTGCGTAGAGGAGTGGGTCACCACAATATCTTAAAAACCCAGAACTTTTATGAATCGCACCAATAAATGTACCTGGACTGCGTAGAGGAGTGGGTCACCACAATATATATTAAAAACCCTGAACTTTTATGAATCGCACCAATAAATGTACCTGGACTGCGTAGAGGAGTGGGTCACCACAATATATATTAAAAACCCTGAACTTTTATGAATCGCACCAATAAATGTACCTGGACTGCGTAGAGGAGTGGGTCACCACAATATCTTAAAAACCCTGAACTTTTATGAATCGCACCAATAAATGTACCTGGACTGCGTAGAGGAGTGGGTCACCACAATATCTTAAAAACCCTGAACTTTTATGAATCGCACCAATAAATGTACCTGGACTGCGTAGAGGAGTGGGTCACCACAATATCTTAAAAACCCTGAACTTTTATGAATCGCACCAATAAATGTACCTGGACTGCGTAGAGGAGTGGGTCACCACAATATCTTAAAAACCCTGAACTTTTATGAATCGCACCAATAAATGTACCTGGACTGCGTAGAGGAGTGGGTCACCACAATATCTTAAAAACCCTGAACTTTTATGAATCGCACCAATAAATGTACCTGGACTGCGTAGAGGAGTGGGCACTGGGCACCACAATAAAATATATAAAAAACCTTCAACAGGTCTGCATTACACTACACATACGGCTGCTCCTCCATCCTCTCCATCATATACATGTTGGAGTTTTAGCGTGTGACAACCTCTTGTTTTTGATAATGTCAGTGCATTTTGAATATTTTTCAATTTGCCCCACACCACTGAATGTACTTTATCTATGATACGCATCTATCTATCTTGACTGCGTAGTGTGGTGGCCCCGGTACACAATTTGGTACCGGGGCCACAATACCTCCTCCAAACATGGTACAGACAATTCGTCATTGAGATCCCAGACAGACAGGGTCAAAGTGTTATTGTTTGACTTTGTAAACCCAAAAAACTGTCCCTGTTGCACATAGTCGTGCAATGAAGACTGACTTTTTCATTTAAAGGCACGATCTTTCAAGTGTAGTGTTTGTAAGTCTAAGTCATATTATACTTTTGGTAAAATTGGTTTATTTTGTTCCTCTTTGTGGTAATTAGTAATAGAATTAAAGTATGAAATAGAATTAAAGTATGAAATAGAATTAAAGTATTAAATAGAATTAAAGTATGAAATAGAGTGGTATATAGAGTTGTAGTGTGGTATAGATAGAGTGGTCCACACAATATAATAATAATAAAACCCTCAACTGGTCTGAATTCCACCAAACAAGTATCTGGACTGCGTAGTGTGGTGGCCCCGGTACACAATTTGGTACCGAGGCCACAATATAATTAAAAAATTGGGCATCAACTGTCACCGTTGTTTAATATCTGATACACCTAAATATGGACTGCACAGTGGAGTGGCCCCGGTAGTAAATTTGGTGCTGGGGCCACAATACCTCCTCCAACTTCCAAGTGTAGTGTTTATAAAGACAGACAGCGTCGAAGTGTTATTAGTTGACTTTCTTAACCCTAAAATTGTCCCTGTTGCAAATATTCGTGCAATGGACAGTTACTTTTTTATTGAAAGACTCAAGCTTTCAAGTGTAGTGTTTATAAAATATAAACAACAATACAGTAGTTTTAGAGCACGTCAATACCTCTTGTTTTAAATTATGACACGGCATTTTACTTTTGGTTTAATTTCTTGAATTTTTTTAAATTTGGTTTTACTTTTTGAACATGGCAAACGACTGTTGATTGGTCATATAATGCAAAAAAAAAAGGTCCAAGATGGAATTGTCCTTGGGCCCTCACACCCACCCTTATGTTGTTTAAATAGGACATGCACACTTTAACAAACCAATCATTTCAGCGACAGGGCCTACCAAACAACTTTGGCTGAAATGATTGGTTTGTTTGGGCCCCCACACCAAAAAAGCTATTCATCTCTCCCTGTACAGACTAAACAGGCTCTACTGAGGCAAGATGTCGTCCTCATCCTCAACCTCTGATTCCTCTCCCCCTACAGTGTGTACTTCCTCCTCATCACACATTATCAATTCGTCCCCGCTGGACTCCACAACCACAGGTCCCTCTGTAGTATCTGGAGGGCAGTGCTGTACTTCATTGAGGAATTGATTATTCATTTTTATAAACATCATTTTTTCAACGTTGTGAGGAAGCAACCTCCTTCGTCGCTCACTGACAAGGTTCCCCGCTGCACTAAAAACTCTTTCCGAGTACACACTGGAGGGGGGACAACTCAGGTAAAATAGAGCCAGTTTGTACAGGGGCTTCCAAACTGCCTTTTTTTCCTGCCAGTAACAATATGGACTGTCTGACATGTCTACTTGGATGGTGTCAGCAAAGTAATCATCCACAATTTTTTCTATTGTCACAGCATCCAATGCAGCGAGAGTAGACATGTCTGCAATGGTTGGCAGGTCCTTCAGTCCGGACCAGATGTTATCAGCATCCCCGCCAGTGCCTCTTTTGGGAAAACTGAGCTTTTTCCTCGCAGCCATAGATGTGGAAGAAAATGAGGGTGGAGCTGTTGGCATGTCACGGTCCTCTTCAGAGGACAATCTCCTGACCAGCAGGTCTTTGCACCGCTGTAGACTTGTGTCCGCCGGAAACAGAGACACAACATACGCTTTAAACCGAGGATCGAGCACGGTGGCCAGAATGTATTCCTCTGACTTTAAAAGAGTGACCACCCTCGGATCCTGGCAAAGCGTACGAAGGGCTACATCCACAAGAGCTACATGCTTGGTGTAATCGCAATGGCTTACCAGCTCCTCCCTCACTTTCTCCAGCTGCTTCTGCAACAGCCTGATCAGGGGAATGACCTGACTCAAGCTGGCAGTGTCGGAACTGACTTCTCGTGTGGCAAGTTCAAATGGCTGCAGAACCTTGCACAACACGGAAATCAGTCTCCACTGCGCTTGACTGAGGCGCATCCCCACTCCTTTGCCTATGTCGTAGGTGGCTGTGTAGGCCTGAATGGCCTTTTGCTGCTCCTCCATCCTCTGCAGCATATAGAGGGTGGAGTTCCAGCGCGTCACAACCTCTTGTTTGAGGTGATGGCAGGGCAGGTTCATGCTTTTTTGATGTGCCTCTAGTCTGCGGTAGGCACTGGCTGAATGCCGAAAGTGTCCAGCAATTTTGCGCGCCACCGCAAGCATCTCCTGCACACCCCTGTCACTCTTGAGGTAATGCTGCACCACCAAATTAATGGTGTGGGCAAAACATGGGACGTGCTGGAAATTGCCCATATTTAATGCCACACAATGTTACTGGCATTGTCTGACACCACAAATCCCCATGAGAGTCTAAGTGGGGTAAGCCACTGGGAGATAATTTCCCTCATTTTCTCTAATATGTTGTCAGCGTTGTGCCTCTTATTAAAGCCTGTAATACACAATGTTGCCTGCCTTTGCATGAGCAGCCATTTTGTAGATGCTGCTACTGATGCAGCTGTTGCTGTTGCTGCGGAAGGGGATGCATCTACCCAGTGGGCTGTCACAGTCATATAGTCCTTCGTTTGCCCAGAACCACTTGTCCACATGTCCGTGGTTAAGTGGACAGTGGGTACAACCGCATTTTTGAAGGAGCACTGAGGACACTTGATCGTACTTCTCTGTACATTTTTGGTATCGCCTGCCTAGTGAAGTGGAATCTCGAGGGGATTTGGTACCGGGGACACAATACCTCCATCAACCCTCTAAATCCCACTCCACTGATGGCGGACACCGGGCGCACGTCTAACACCAACATTGCAGTTACAGCCGCAGTTATACGCTTTGCAATAGGGTGACTACTATCGTATTTTGTGGTCATGGCAAACGACTGTTGGACGGTCAATTGTTTTGTGAAAGACTTAGCGGTCTTACGACTTCCCCTCTGGGAAGATGACCGACTAACAGCAGCAACAGCAGCAGTGGCAGTAGTAGGCGTACCGCTGCAGGATTCCTCGGATGAATCCCGTATTGAGGAGGACTCAGTCTGGCTGCTGACTTGGGCTGCAGGACTGAATCTGATGGAGATTGTGGAGGAAGTTGACGAGGAGGGTGTTGCTGGTGTGTATCCAACTGGACCACGGGATTTAGGTGTCCCTGTACCGATGAGGGTCCTAGCCCCAGTTCCTGAACTAACCACTGAACTATGAAGGTTATTCAGGTGACGTATAAGGGAGGATGTTCCTAGGTGGGCAAGATCCTTACCCCTGCTTATTTGAGCTTTACATAAGCTACATATGGCCATACATTGGTTGTCTGGATTTGGATAAAAATAACTCCAGACCGAAGAGGTGCATTTTTTGGTCTTCTGACCAGGCATGACGATGGGCTTTTTCATCCCATGGACATCAGCTGTTTCCCCCCCTGGTGCCTCATTTACAATAACCACATCACCATCCTCATCATCAAGTTCCTCCACAGCGCCAGCTACATCATCAATAGCCTCCTCCCGAGCCACCTCTTCCCGTACAGTGATGGGAAGGTCAGGCTTGACAACCACCAACATCCTTGGACTCGCCTTGTGGATTTGTGATAATTTCTCTTTAGAAGGCAGAGTTGTTTGCTGTTTTGTTGCTGACAGCATAACTCTCTTCAATTTTTTGTAGGGGGGGGGAGGAGGAGGAGGGCTAAGATCCGTGGGTGAAGCTGAACCACTAGTCATGAACACGGGCCAGGGCCTAAGCCGTTCCTTGCCACTCCGTGTCGTAAATGGCATATTGGCAACTTTACGTTTCTCCTCAGATGATTTTAAGTTTCTCTTTTTGCTACTTTTTCTTAACTTGGGCTTTTTGGATTTTACATGCCCGGTACTACGAGATTGGGCATCGGGCTTGGAAGACGACGTTGATGGCATTTCATCGTCTATGTCATGACTAGTGGCAGCAGCTTCAGCATTAGGAGGAAGTGGGTCTTGATCTTTCCCTACTTTATCCTCCAAATTTTTGGTCTCCATTATATGTAGCACAAGATACTGCAGAATGTGTGAACTTGGTAATATTGCAGTACCAATGGACTTATACTGCTGGATTGGTTTTGCAAATTTGGTTATAATTATTATATTTTTTTATTTTTTTTTAAATTTTTTATTTTTTTTTACTTTTTTTTTTATTTTTTAAAAACTTGGGAATAATGGGGAAATAACTATGCCCTTAGAAGCACAGAGCACAGGACACAGCACCACTGGACTGAACAGGACACGGCACAGGACCCAGCAGCACTACGGAACTCAGCAGGACAGAGCACAGGACACAGCACCACTGGACTGATACTGCAGAATGTGTAAACTTTGTAATATTGCAGTACCACTGGACTTTTACTGCTGAATGTGTGAACTTGGTAATATTGCAGTACCAATGGGCTTATACTGCAGGATTGGTTGTGCAAATTTTGTGGTAATTAAAAAAAATTAAAGTAGTTTTTGGTATTTTTTAAAAAAAACTTTTTTTTATTTTTTTAAACACAGGGGAATATTGGGGAAATAACTATGCCCTTAGAAGCACAGAGCACAGGACACAGCACCACTGGACTGAACAGGACACAGCACAGGACCCAGCAGCACCACTGACCTCAGGACAGAGCACAGCACACAGCACCACTGGACTGATACTGCAGAACACAGCACAGCACAGCACAGCACAGCACTAAACAGCACAGAGGACCACCTAACACACCCTCCCTCTACCCTGATCAATGCCCGAGTGAAGATGGCGGCGACTAGCGGGGAATTTATAGGATCCGAGTATCGCGAGATCCGACAACGGGATTATGAGTCAGAGCCTCAGTTTCACATTTGAATTTGGCGCCAATACCCGGATCTGTCTCGGATCCGACTCGGATCCGCAACGTTCGGGTGGGCTCGGATTTTATAAATCCGAGTGCGCTCATCCCTAATTTAAACGGGGATTTTTGAGATAAGATCATAGGTTAGAGTGTAAGAGATGAATTATTGAATAACAATCTGAAGACCTAGGGGGTATATTTACTAAACTGCGGGTTGGAAAAAGTGGAGATGTTGCCTATAGCAACTAATCAGATTCTAGTTATTTATTTAGTACACTCTACAAAATAACAGCTAGAATCGGATTGGTTGCTATAGGCAACATCTTTACTTTTTCAAACCCACAGTTTAACAAATATACCCCCAGTCTGCTAATTTGAAATGGTTTGAGATTTATTTTTCCATCTAACTATAAACTATAATTTGGTGTAAACAGTCTAGTATTTATAGTCCATAATCTTCATAGGTATAGGGATGAAAAACATTTGTTTTGGAAGGGTTATTCTGATGCAGTGGACATTGAGATATAAGGGCATACATTGTGTCTACAGTGTTTGTTGTTATTTAGATAAAGTTGGAATGGGGTATATTTAGGAAATCTGCGCTCCTATAGAGTGTATTGGGGATGGGTATTGGAATGCTGCCCTCTATACCCTTGTGAAGGTAGTCTGGGACTTTCAGAGTAAGAGAAGAGATAGGGTGGGTATGTGGCACAATGAGTGGGGGGGGGGGGGTAGCGTTTGATTGTATCGTCTGTAAATAATGTATGATATATGTAAATGAGAAGGGTGAATAAAGTTTATTAAATCACAAATTAGTCTCTTGAAGTTCTTTGGTGAACTTATAAATTCCACAGTCACAAAATAATCTTCGATGGGGGAAGTTTTCCTAGAGATGTTTTTTTTTTATCCTCAATGAGTTTCACATGAAGTGACAGAGAGAAGCGACATACTGTAATACTGCACCTAATG
Organism: Mixophyes fleayi; assembly: GCF_038048845.1. Taxonomy (NCBI): domain Eukaryota; kingdom Metazoa; phylum Chordata; class Amphibia; order Anura; family Limnodynastidae; genus Mixophyes; species Mixophyes fleayi. Next base: position 212,222,756 of record NC_134406.1, read on the forward strand.
ATGGAGAAGATGGTATTACTGGAAGCACTTACAGTGTTCAGTCTTTATCTTTTCATTCAGTCTGGAGATGAAGGTGCGCATTTGTTGGTTCTTGAGTATTGGCTGACTTTATCCTCGGTTATATATGTCAGAAATAAAGAGAGATATAGCCATAGTGCAATATCATTAATTCACTTTGCTACCACATAATGCCAATTTTATACTCCCATTCTGCAGAAATGTTATGAGCAGAGGGATACAATCTGGTTGTATGGGCTGCAGCTACTGCTGTCGCTCTTGTGCACAGTCGCGTTCCGGCTCAGCGTGTATGTTAGTGAATATGAAAAAAGATGGTGGCATTCGTAGTGAAATAACGACATTAGGCAAAGGCTTTGGGCAGCATAATCCATGTACATTTTCGCCCTGCATAGAGAGGTATCTGTTTGGGCCAGATGACCTCTGTAATGACTGGTGCTTGGTAGTGGTGTTGGAAGATGACCACATGCAAAGGTCAATAGTCATCATCTTCTGACTGTATGCAGATAGCTAGCCAAACTAATTTTGAGGGCATTACTATTGGGCATCAAAGACGTTTTCCAGCCTCACAATATACTGCTGATTGCCTCATGTAAGTTCAATAAGAGCTGTAGTTGAGCAACAGTTGGACAGAAAGAAATGTAGCTGAAAGATAAACTACTGGAGTGCGAAGTCTGTATTCATGAGATAAATATTTAATAGACATTCAAGCAACATTAAAAACAATATGCATCCCTACTAATAAATATATATATTATATTATATACTGTTGTTTAAGTACTTATCCAAAGATAAGCTTCACAATCGGAGATATGGGCTACACAAAGTCCTTAGGAGAAGGTGACAACTTATATGGGGAAAAGGCAATCCAAGAGTCTGTGTTAATCCAGGAACAGAAACTCTTATTTTGGTTGCCCCACCAGCAAATGAAAGAAGTGTCCAATTAGTAGGACTTGGGGCTAGATTTACTAAACTGCGGGTTTGAAAAAGTGGAGATGTTGCCTATGGCAACCAATCAGATTCTAGCTTTCATTTATTTAGTGCATTCTACAAAATGACAACTAGAATCTGATTGGTTGCTATAGGCAACATCTCCACTTTTTCAATCCCGCAGTTTAGTAAATATACCCCTTAGAGTGTATTAATAACCACCTCCTTAAACTACAGCACAGAAGAGTTTGAGACTAGCAGGTAACATTTACACCTAGGGAAGGGTGTTACACATACATCACAGGCAGCCATAGATACAGTATTTAAACAATACACATGCTACCCAATTTCCCAGTGCATATGTGTGAACAAGCCCTGGAAACAAGGAGCAAAAAAAGTTTCACAAAAATAAGAATTATGTATGTGTCCATAATATCATGCCTTCCCACAGTCAGAATAGTGTTTAAGCTTTTAGTCTGTGAAGTTTAAGCCATGAGGCATGTGAGTACTTAATATCAGGCAGCAGAATATAACAGGTGGCCGGTTTGAGGGCTGAATTCTATTTTTTTAACAAAGGAAAAGAAAAAAATTTGTATGTATGTATGTATATGTATATATATATATATATATATATATACATATGTGTGTGTGTGTATATATATATATATATATATATATATATATAATCTTTAGCACACTTTTTCTATGCTTCCTATACCCTCTTGTGCTCCAACTGCATGAGACCGAGGCATTGGGAAGGGAGGAGAGCTTTGACAAGAGCAGATGGGGATCATTTGGCATGGACCTTTTTGTGTAAAAAAACCCAAAACAAAATGCAGACAAAACCCTGTACATGTAAGGAATTCATAAAAATAATGTTCATATTTTTTGCTGCAACATCTTGCAAATGCTTATGTTGTCTGCAAGCTGCAACTCCCAGTTTCTTTGCCCCCTTTACCTCAAAATACGCTTGGCTGCTTGAAAAAAAATAATTAAAGTGGATGAACCACTTAACCATGTCATTTTTAAACCAGTCTTATTGAGCTACAAATTCTTATTATAAATATATTGTTTATGTTGACACCCTCCACCCTTTCTGTCCACATTAAGTAAGGTCGGGGAAGCCAGCTGATGATGTAGCTGCTTTTGGGCTGCATCAGCTTAATATATATTGGTTGCATTTCTTAAAGAGATCTTTAACATTTTGGCAGAACAAGTGCGACAACTACAAGGTTCCCTGTGATTGCCGACATTCTACCTTGTTGTAACACATACACTTTAAAACGTATGATCATGACAGACCCTCTACGGCCTATTTGGACAGCCCAAAGTTCTCAAAATTGGTGAGAAGAGCCTATGGTGATTTTATTTTAACAACCGATTTGGCATGCAATCACATTATAGACTTCCTTGAGGAGGAACAAATTTGCTTCAATATCATCAACATCAAGATATATTTATATAGCGCCTGCAGAATGCAGATTCCGCAGCGCTTTACAATTGGGAACAAACATCAATAAAACAATACTGGGTAAGAGGGCCCTGCTCGCAAGCTTGCAATCTATGGGATATATATATATAAATTGATTTTAAAATAAACATCCTTGCAGTAATTGTGTACACATGCATGGTGTATTTTACATTTTTTTGGATGAGCTGTTACACTTAACGACTTTTTGTATACTTTTATTTTTACGTAATGGTCTATTTTAAGCATAAATGTAGGATTGCTTCATGGTGATTTAGACTCTCAGCGTTAGCTGTGGAAAAATAATAGCTCTTTGTGCTTGTGTATGTAGACATTGGTGCTGGCTTGACCTTGAATCTCTTGTCTGTAAGGACGCCCCCATGTGCTCCTTATGAAAGTCGTCTGGGAGTATTTTGACAGTGGGAAAACAAAACTAGTGAATTGCATATTTATTTTTATTCCATTGTAATATATGTTTATATAAAAAGTAATATGCAGGGTGAAGATAATTAATAAAGCTAAAGACAGTGATATGGGCATCCGGCTGTATACGGCCATCCAGGCCTTCGAATATGTCCCCGGCTCCTTTCTGCTTGTTGATTGTTATAGCTTGTAACGGTAGCAATTTAAAATCCTGCCAAAACGTTATTACAGATAGGTGTCTCTTTCTTTGAGTAAATGTATAGTTTTAACTTATTGCTGAGATTACGGGTAATGTGAGGCCCTTTTGAAGTCTAGAGGGCCACCCATGAGGTATATCAGGATGACTATCACTGTGGAATGTGATGTATAGGCCATACTTGCCTACTTTGGGCAAGTTGTTTCTGGGAGAGAGGCGTGACTGGAGGGAGGGGGCGGGACGCGCCCAAACGCGTCATTTTGGCCCCGCTCCCATGACGGAAATGCTGTTTTGTTGTGGGGGCGGGGCCAACATGACGCGATTCACGGTGAATCGCATCATTTTGGGATGGCCGTAGCGGGATGCGGGAGATTTGCCTGCTCTCCTGGGAGTCTGTGAGACCGACCCGAATTTTGGGAGTCTCCCGGACATTCCCGGGAGAGTTGGCAAGTATGGTATAGACCCATTGCACTTTCACCTCTTAGAAAGGGGTGTGTGCCCAACGAAGAGCTTGCATGTTACCAGGGTCCGTTTCTTTACAGGTGTCTGCCTCCATGAAATACTGAAAAGGGTTTTGGATAGTTTTGAACTTTTCCCTAAAGACATTATACAAGCCAGCTTGTCCAATGTAGGAGAAATGCTGTTTACATGAAGCACACTGAGACCTGGTTTAACTATCTGGGCTTTGAGAGCATGACATGGGCCATATTGAGAGTCCGCACTGGCTCATGTCCTGTTTTCAGTACCCAGTAGGTAACTCATTATCTCTGAGGGCTGCCATGTAAACAAATTTTCAACAAGTTTATTCTTCTAAGGAGAGTCTTATTATAGGACTTCTTCTGAACATACGTGAAAATACAGTTACTTCCTAGACAACAAGAGTAGCTGTTCAAGAGGAATAAAAATGAACAGGATGGCTAACAGCCCATACGTCCTCTTAGAATGACAAGGTCCAACTTGTCACGTTGTTCCTTTTTATATATGTTTAGTTCAGCTGGCCCCCCACATTTTGGGAGTAGTCACCCTTAGCCCTTACCCCTCCCCCACCAGTGTGTTGTAATGGGTCTGTTATATTTTCTTCAGTTGCAAGATGAGTTCTTTAATCTCAGGCTCTGAAGCCCTTTGCCTTGACACCATAGATTGAAACGTGTTCCATCTGTAGCCTGTTTACACATTTAAACAGTTTGTACTGTGTAATTATAATTAAGGAGAAATTAGACTGCAGGGACTCTCCTCACGGCTGCTATGGCATATTTTTATGTTTTGTAACTGAATACTGTTATTGTGTTTGCTTGGCTGTAGTGCTTACACTGCCAGAGGCTCCCACATCCATCGTGCTGTGTGCTATTTAGCATTGCTGCTGTGGTAACAGGTTTACCTGCAACTTACCAATTTGTTTTAATGTAAAGAATAGAACCATTTGCAGACTGTTCTTGTAGTAACGAGTCCAGATGATTTGCCGTAAGTCAGTATGCAGGACACAATAAACCTAATATGCTGAGGACTGTTGCAGTGAGAATAATAAATATACAAATAGAACAACACATATTTGTTTTATGTTTGTGTCAATTGGCTGATTCAAAACTTGGTGCACCTGTCTTCTACCCCTAGCAGAGTCAGACATTACCACCTACTAGTCAAGTAGGAACCAGTTAGATGACGGCTGCGTGAATTTATATGTGCATTCTGGTGAATATGCTTTGTAGGTAACACATTCACTTTAAATAGATTAGTCACACACACACACTTATATATATTTAGTAACATGTTTTTGTTGTGTTGGTAACACTTTTTATATGTAAAATTCTTCTATCTGTTCAGGATGTTATTATGTAATACTGGGATACAGGTTGTAGGATTTAGGTCTAGCTCGCACCTATCTGCCAGACATTCATGCTTGCATTTAATTCCCATGCAGTGCAGCCAGCATACAGTACACTCCTCCTTTCCACTCTTGGCAGGTGTTAAGTTCTGATACAAGCAGTTAGAGCTCACATTGATACAGTCTGGATTGCATCAGACTTCCTCTGATTAGCCAGTTGCTAAGTGACAGAAGAGAGTTATAAGTATCCACTTAATATGAGGGTTTTCACCTTGCATTTGTTTTGGACGACTGGCTTAATGTAATTTTCTTAATAACATGACATTATTATCAATGATTTATTTATCTTTTACTCAAAGGCTGTTTCTATTCAACAGTAAATAGCAGCATATACTAGTGGCCAAGCAGTGATTGTGAGAACTAATATTTGCACTCACCATGAGTATCCCATATACCAAGGCTGCAAGCTCTTTTTTTTTTTTCCACACTTGCCGACTTCTTTCCTTGTGTATTGGCCCTGCCCACTTGTCACATGGAAACACACCTGTCTATAAGAAGCTCCTTATACAAGATACTTGCTTGTACTCATTGTGATACTCAGAGGTGTATGTGTGAAGTTGAATTACGTTTTTGTTTGTTTTTTACAAATTGTTTTTAAAGAAAATGTCGCTTCCCCTGTCTGTGTGAAGTAAATCGCCTCATTTGGTCTTGCCTGTCCTGTTTTTGACTTTTACCCCTCACCATTAGCTCTGTTGTGTAGGAGGATTGAAGTTTGTTTGATGTATTACACAGGATTTGTGGGAAAAATAGTAGTTTTAGTGTTGGTGGGCCCTACAATAAACCATGGACAGGTCAACTCTATTATAGTGATCAAAAGCTGCCCAATCGGATGTCCTAAGGAGAATGAGGTATTGGGGTGCTAGTTTTAATAAAGTCTCATCAACTTGCTAGTATCTAAATCCAGTGATTAGGTGAGAGAAAGATTTTACCAAAATGCCAGAAATCTAATCTGTATACCATATATTCATTATTCCTGCTATCCTTCAAAAATGTCTCTTACTGCATATTACATCCGTAAAAAGCAAAAACACAGAGGGCTCCCTAGTGCTGTAGCATGCCAGTTTATATAAAGAGGTTAGTATAATATACATTGGATGTATCTGTAATAGCTAGGTCTCCTATTTACTGATGTAATCCTTGGCAGTGATATTGGCTCCTCTTGACCAGCAAACAAAAACAAGAGTAAACTAATTTAGTATAATAAAATATAAATCCTTAATACACAATATTATGTTGTATATACAATATTTAAAGAAAAGTCAGCTTATCTGGATTGTAGGTGTTGTTTCCAGCCATGCTCCAAAGCCCTATTGGCAGTGGAAATCTTTAATCTCAGGGTAGTCCTGTATTCCGAAGTAGAAAGACCATCAATAGCAGCTTCAATATCAGCATTGTCCTCTAAAGTGGTTTGTCCAGGATCAAATTTACTGGGGGTTTTTTCTGCTTTAGTGACTGAGGCACTTTAATTCGATTTTCAAATCCTTTTTTTTTTGGGGGTGTGTGTGGGGGGGGCTCAGTTTCACTGAAAATGCACAATATGGCTGGCCCCGATGCAGCGGTAACCTCATCCTCACATCTTTGGGCCAGTGTTGCCAGAGGGGCTGAGTATCGCTCATCAATATTTTATTGCGGTGATAATAGATTTCTTATGGTCGTGCAGTTGGTAGAAAATAATATTTATAACTGCTTTCTTCAGACATTGGCCCCTACATTCTGAAAAGAACCCTAATTATTATAACTTTATGGGTTTTTTTTATGGGTTTTTTTTTTGTTTTGTTTTTTATCCCTTTTAATTAAAATGACATGGTAATCGCATCAATATATCAGACAGCTACATTTAATTTCTTCACTGTAGTTGTCAGATCTTTTTGTTTTTAGGCGTTTCTGCTCCACTTTCCCTGGTTTGACCTTGTCTTTCTGCAAATTACCCAAACAACCGTGGCAATGAGCCAGAAGCTGTGTTTGTTTTTGTCTCTGCTGACACAAAACAGCCATGTTGCAAACTTTGTGATATTGTTGAACTCGGCAATACCAAGTCATGGACCCTTATCAGGGCAAGGGCTAAATGTATCACAAGCACACAAAAAATGTTAGATATGCTGAACTTTCATTTTATTTGGAAATGATGTGCTGTTTTGTGCTTTGTTTTCCTGTGCAGTATCTCCCATATACTGAGCGCCTGATAACTCACTGGCGATAAGGATAAGATTGATATCTTGGCTGGACATGTTGAAGAGGAGACGCGTTACTGTTTTAAAAAACATTTCTGAACAGGATAAAAACAAAAAATAAACTTCATACCACTCACTATTTCTGTGGATGAGCTAGGCTACCTTATTACTCCTCAATAATAATAATAATAATAATAATAATAATAATAATAATAATAAAATGCATTATATGATATTTTCACTGTCACAATCACAGCAATATTTACACCTGATTCTTTAATCTCTTGGTTTGTGCTTTTCACCCTTTGAAATCATATATATTAAAACTATTGTGTTCCGCATTATATTGATATTTCACCAAGCTCAATATTTTCTTTACTTTTCGTGGAAGTGAGACCGGTCATTATATAATTGGAGTTGGCGGTATTTTAAAGAACACTGAGCACATTTGCAGCCACAATATTAGCGGTTGTACACTGCATAAATGTACAAATCCTAGGCTGTGCTGTTTTAAATGGAAAATGTAATACACATTAAAACAATTAAAGTGGATCTGTCCAAATGGAAGCGTTATGTGAGCTAAACCAACATTCATGACAATGTACCCTATCAATTGAGAATAAATCAGTGCTTCATGATGATTATTCAGGCAGTGGACTAGTGACGGCCACTGATTCCTAGGACATTGATAGGCTGCAGACTTGTCAGCCCACAATATTGATGCTTCCACTGTGTGACTTTTCGACTTCAAGACAATTGAAAAATCACAGAGAGGGCGGGGCCTATTTCATTGTTTTACATACAAACTGACATTGGGCTGTCATTATGTTATATCTAGTGAGTAGCAGGGAGAAATTTTAGATAAACAAGAATTTCAATTTATTTATTTTAGTAAAATTTACAGGCAAAATCTTTTGTATATACTTTTTTTTTTAGACATTTTGGTTTTCTTATATTTAAAACAGACAATAACTGGTGAAATTACCAAAATTTCTACAGACTTTCATGATTTTGTAGAAACTCGTTTAATTTTCTAAGCTGCACTTGATGGTTAATACTAATTTAATGTTCATATACAACTTCACAATGACTGTATGTGATGTATCCATTGCGACGTAGAAAGAAAGAAGAAAAGGGTTATGTGAGTTTACTAGAGAAAACTGATCTGAATGAAAGATTAACCTATATCCTTAACTTACTTTGAGTAACTCTAGTTCTGGCCTGGACAAACTGTGGTTCTCCAGATGTTGTGAAACTAGTCCCAGCATGCTTTGCCCGTAGATAGCAAGCTGATTGCTGGCAGGGCATGCTGGGGCTTGTAGTTTCACAACATCTGGAGAGCCACAGGCTGGCCAGGCCTCATCTAGTTTCTTCAGTAGAAGCCTATAGGTTTATCTTAGAATTGTCAAATTTTTAGTTGCTTATTTAAACCAGATTTGGGCAATTTGTGGCTATTCGTTACGGAACTACCAATCCCAACGTGACCGCACCTGCTGACACTTACAGTCCTACCGCAGTTGTAGAGCCGCAGGTTGTCACACTCTTGTAAACCGTTCTGTTTAAACAGATTTATTTAGAGATGTTCCTCTGTTTCTACCAGACTGTATTTATTCAGGAAAAAGGAACACAAAACGAAATGTATATAAGAGTAAAACAGTAGCAATCCACTTTCAATTGTAAACCCCACATACTTGCCAACTTTGGCAAGATTGGGGGGAGGTGGGCGTGTTGGGACGGGGCTCTATGAATTGTCATTGTGGCCCCGCCCCCTAACCTGTCATAATCTTTCCTATAAGCATATAACAGCAGGAGGCGGGGCCATGATAACGCATAAATTGCGTCATAAGCCCCGCCACTCACCTAAAGACATGACCAGTGACCGGGAGGTTTGCCTGTTCTCCCGGGAGTCCCGGAGAACTCCCAGGAATTCGGGTGTCTTTCAGACATACCGGGAGAGTAGGCAACTATGGTTAATCATTCTTATCTGGGTAACAAAAATAAGTCCATGGTGCACACGTTCCCAAAATAGGCTTTGCTATGAATAAAAAGACATTATTACTGTACCTTTTGTTGAGGTTACATCAGCCTGTTGTTCCCGGATGTGCCTTTTCACCTACCTTTTGACAGCCTTTGTTTTCCCTTCCAGAGGATTTTATGTTTTATTTAAGATGAGCTGAAGCTTTACCCTGAAAAGGTTGCAAGCCGTGCTTGAATAAAGACAAACACTACTAGCTTTAGTGCTAAAGCCAATCATTGTCAGTCAATTAGTTGTTGCTAGAGTACACAGTCATTCTGTGAGCATGTGTTGACAGGACAATAGAAGGACGCACAAAAAAAAATAGACGCGTGTTGGAAGAACTGGCATTTTATCAAGTTTTGACTGGATCAGATGCGTCTTTTGCTCCACTTCACGAGTGCAATACAAGCATGTTTGTCTTCACCTTCTCATTATACAGAGGAAAATTTAATTAGCAGAGTACTCCCTCATAATAATGCTTTTATGGATTACACAGCTATTATACAGGTTAAATTAGTGGCAACTATTTTACAGCATCCCAGTTTTATTGTGCATTGTTATGTGTATTTATAGTATCTTGCATAAATGAGTCTTAAGCAGCCATATAAAGCAAACCACAGAAGTAGGCACTAGTGTAATAGATATTAAAATTTGTGTGTATATGTGCGTATATATATATATATATATATATATATATATATATATATATATATATATATATATATATATATATATATATATATATATATAATGTGTGTATGTATGTGTTGGATCCTGGACAGGTTTTAGGTGGGGTTTGGGTCCTGGTCGTACCTCCCGTTGGTTGGTGTACACAGGGCAGAACTTTGACCCGGGGAGCCTGTTCTGACCCCTCCACTGGATGGATTTGGATGACGTCTTAGCTGCTAATTTTTTAAAATGTTGACAGTTACATCAGATCATTGATAATAACTTCATAACCTGAAGAATTAAACCTATATTACCCGGCAATGCCTGGGTTTAAAGGTATAAATCTTCAGGTTATGAAGTTATTATCAGAATATATATAGTATATCGGAAGCAACACATTTATTGTTTGTATGACAATAAACGGTAACACTTATTGTCAGGATGACACCAGCAAGCAATACCCTTTGCTTGCACCTCCTGGTGACCCTAATGCTAACTTAACATGGTCCAGCTCTCTCATAACTGACCAATTAGTTCATCATCAGTCACCCCTAACAAGTGCACAATTCAGGATAAAATACACAAGTCTCCTCCTCCCTTTGGTCTAATTACTTCATTATACCACCTGTGTGTGCAGGTTAGGAGTCTGACTCTGCAAGGATTGAACCCTGTATGCAGCCTTCTCTGAAGACTCCCCGGGACCTCACCTGTGCCTATGCAGGAAAGGTGACAAATAGGCCTCCTTGCCACATACCCTTCCCTTTAGCATCGCCAACCTTGGTGACGCGGACAACACATCTCTGAAAGAGAGATTCTTTTATTACTTCAAGAGTCCCCTCAGCCATGCCTGTAAGTGCCCTAACTGCGACCTTATCTTCTTTTACACTAAGAACACTGTTCCTAAACAACCTGTCCTCTCTCTGTTTCCACTCACAACCCCTTACGTTTCTAAAAGGATTTTTGTGAGCCCCTTCCAATTGTGGCTGTACCATGAAGTTGGGGTAGGTTGGGGTAGGACCCTGGGCCAATAAAACCTGCTCAGAACATGTTCCCTTGTTCTCCCTTCCCCTAAGCGTCTGCCACCCACCTGTGTGTGTGCAGCCTCCAACACTAGGGGTACATGAAGTCTTGGAACCACTAATTGCTTTACTCTCCTCCCCATCACGTTAGCAATACGAAATAAAACATTTTCTTTCACAACATACATTGGCACACAGGCTGCTGTGTTCACAGGTCCCACAAAAGCATCAACATTATTAACCAATTTAAACGCATGTTGTAAAGTCCCATCATTCCTCTGGACTCGTGCCAAGTTCATCACACTAAAGAACTCTGGATACTCAGACCAGTCTATCCTCTCACAGGTGAAATGGGCACATCTGAGATGTTTGTCCAGGCTTGCCAAAACGGTGACACTTTTGTGGCAGTTTCACTGTGTCTCCCAGGACAGCATTCCTTGATGGCAAGTCCCCACGACCGAGATCCACATGCTGTGAGTTCCCTGGCAGATCCATTAAGACTGGGCTTCCGACCAGTGTTTCAGTTGCTGGCATGTGCGGTTGGGCTGAAAACACCTTCTGTTCCACAACTTCACAGCTGGACCTTGAGCAGTAGCGACACCACAAAGTATCCCGGACCAGACAGCGCCATGAGGTTCCATGGACCAGACGGTGCTGGGAGTGACCTTGGGCTGAGCCTTGACAAGCTCTTCTTTCAGCGCAGCAATCTTTGTCTTTCTCCACTACTATGTTTTTAATTCACTTCTCAGGGAGTCAAAAATAGTTTCTTGGAGCACAATGCTGCTTTGAGTACCTCAACTCTTTCTCCAGCCAGGAGATTTCTTCTCTAAAAGTCGTCTCCATGTGATCATACTCTGCCATGCTTACATAATCTTCCAATCATTTTGTTTCCTGGCCACATAGTCTGACCCAGGTAACACCAGGCTTGCACAGAGAGCATGAGATCCTTCAACTGCTTTTCCATTCTGCAAAGTACCACACCATTTTTCCAATTCACTTTGCTGGGAATCAATTTCAGTCACTCCTGTTTGTCCACTTTCTTTCTGACACATTTTATTCTTTTTCTTGCCTAATTTGTCTGGAGTAAAGAAAATTTATACTGGCAGCAATTACTTTTGCTATGTATTGCAGCTTAAACATCAAACTTTACACATATCGGCACTTTCCACTGGTAATTAGAAGGACAAACAGGTGCTGTATCCTCCTCCCACACAGCAGACTTCTGAGGACCACGCCCAACTCACAGTTCAGAGAACAGACAAGGTGTGGCACTACAATGCCCAGCAATTTTTAAACCTTTTGGTTTCTTTTGCAAAACAGATACTGCCCAGTTCCAGTAACATTGCTCATATATTTCTCTCCATAGAAAAATATTTGCTTTCTCAGCAGTCCAGCAATCTCTTCTCTGTAACTGACAGCCTAATACACAGTTTGGTATGTGACAGTGACATTCAATAAATTCCACTCACCACCTCTTGCGCCTGGAGGTTGGGTGGACAGATGTGCGTTGGGTGTCCTTGGCGATCCCACAATGAAACCACTTGTAACAAAAGTGCCCTTCTTGTAGTACTTTTGACACCTTCTGACACCACTTGTTGCAAATAGTGCCCCCCCCCCCCAATTTGCAACTGATTGACACGTCTGATTTTAATTAACCCCTGAACTGAACTGATCCTATAGGTTCACATACTTTTTCAAACAACTAAATGTAATGTTAAATCATTTAGCTCAATAAATTAAGGAAAATTTGTATCCTTTTGTGTTGTTTTGATGTATTGGGTTCTCTCTAACTTTTTATGACTTTAAGATCTGTTTGCATTAAAAATGTATGTAGAAATTCAGAACATTCTAAAGGGTTCACAAACATTCTAGCACCTCTATATCTGTGTATGTAAGTTTGTAATACTGCTCATATAAGTACATTTCTTGTATGGTGCCCCATAATGTATGCAGTCTGCCACAATATATACTCTACACTGTACAGAGGTAGAAATACCAAAAGGGTCGGACTTTATTTAGCTATTGAATATACAGTCAGAATTTAGTGGATATAGGAGGATAAAAATATAATGCTATTGTTTGTAAAAAATAGCAATCACTATACAAATGTGGGGGAAGATGTTGCCTTCATGGCATAGTCTGGCTGAGACCCCACGGTGCCCAAGGCATTATACTTATATGCGCCACCTTCTGAATAAAAACCGGTTAGGGTAATATGAGCCTCTAAGTTCCCACTGTGCGCTAGGCAGGAGCCTACGCTGTCTATTTGATGATCCGGCGCTGTTTAGTGGACAGGAAAACTGCAAGGTATTAAACAGATAAGCATCTATGTGGATAATTGTTTTGCAAGTAATGGAAGAGTTAGTTGAGGATGACCATCAGTGAGGATAACTATTCACCCAGTGAGTGGACCCTGGGATTAATCCATAGTCTGGCAACATATTTGGGAGCATGAAACATATCTTGATATACCAAGCAAATACATGTGTATGTGCTTGGTAATATCTGTACAATGTACAAATGTGCTTGGAAAATCTGTATAATGTGCACTTTATCAGATCTGTATATGTTTCGGTTGCTCTTTTTTCTCTTTGGCAAAGTACATCTCAAAAGTCCCTAACATCACTCTTAGAGAGGGGTGTGACTTTGTGAGCATGTAGATGTAGTTGTAACTGGGCATGGTTTGGGTGGATCACGGGAGCCGATCATTTTGACCCAATTATGCTGTTTAAAATGTGGCTTTAGCGTTCAGATTAAAAAGCAGAAGTGCAAATATTTGTTCAAATTTCTCATGAGTGCCCTGATTTGTGGTGCTAAGAATGATTGATTTTTCTTTTTTATTACTACTATTTGTTTTTTTAACCAGTTTACACTTATTGCAGTGGTTAAAAAGAAAAACAAAAAAAAAAAACTCACAACAAAACAACAACCCACATACCAGCATTCATCCAAAAAATGTCTCAGAGGCAACTGAGCGATACCGGCTCTGTGCACTAAGAGATTACTTACCGCTTTGCAAGGTTGCCAGCTTGTTCATTATCTGGAACTGGAAATCCTGTTTTGGGGCTTAATTATAAAGAAAGTACAAAATTTGTGGGTTTTTTTATATTTGAAAATTGTTGTCACCGGTGGTAAACTTTGTTGTACTGGGTGAAGCAAATACAATCACTACCGTCTTGTGTGAACACCAGTTTTTAGCCATTTAGGGCTCTTGGCCCATTGATGATAAATATAAATGTGTTCTTGTTATGGCCATATAAGTGTCTTTTACTGTCATGCTTCTATTACAGTTGTCTAGACTATATAGTACTCCTGTATTTTGCTCATACCACATATTTCTTTGTTTATCCCCTAGACGACGACTGATCTCTCAGCGGTCTTCACTAGAAACACTTGAAGACATTGAAGAAAATGCTCCTTTGCGAAGGTACATTTTTCACTCTGCTTTAATTATTTTTCAGTTACATGTGGTTAGATATTGCTACTTTTGGTGCTCATTTGTATATTGCTAAAGGATCGATGTAGGTGAACCAAAGAATGTATAAAATACAGGGATTTAAACCAGGACTGTAGCCAAGTACATGATCATGGGACCCTGGGTACAAAGCTTTCTCTGGGTTCCTGCCACCCCACTTCCGGTGACCCCATACTTGACTTACTGCCTCCCTTGGAACACTGCTGCTGCCAAGCTAGAAACTTTGCTGGCAGCAGCAAGAGTCCTCCATTAGGCCTCCGGTAAATATCCAATTCCCTGCACTCCATTATGGACCGGGCTCCCTGGGTTTGCACTGCTTTGTTACTTTAGTTACTCCTGCAACCCTATTGTTGTTTATACATTAATTTAAACATAAACTTTATGTAATACACACAGGGCTGCTACTGGCATTTCCAGCGCAAGTTTAACAGCAACGCTACTAAGGGCGTATCTGCAGTTTTATTTTATCTATTTTTTCTTATTGCGACAGGGAAATAGCACAACATAGAGATAATTTGGTTTCTGTGCCATGTCACCTATCCACGATGACAGCAGTGGACAGTGTGGTTTGGTATATGATGAAGACACCACCAATGAATCTTTGAGCGATGCTTTTTATGTCCATTTGGAATGCAGCAAGAAAACATTATTTTATATGGCAAGCCATAAGAGAAGTGATTATACTTTTCATGTTATGGTATAGTCAGTCCAGCCTTTGATTCCACTGAGAACACATGCACGACAGTATATAAGAAGCAGTGTAAAGCTCCGTACACACTACCGGTGGTAATCCTTAAAACGATTACTACAACTCTGACAGGGAGGAGACCTACAAATAAAAATCGAATGTAGTAAAAACCGAATTAACTATAAATGGACTTACCTGAAAGCGACGCTGCCCATCTCCGATGGCCCCAGCATGCTGACCGCAACGGATTCCGAGTGAAGAGGTGGCCGGCACTACGCTGCGACGTCATCGCGACTTGTAATAATGTTAATTTAAAGCAGCAATGTCGGGTTAAGTGTTTAAACACTTAACCTGTGGGATCCCAACATTGTGGTCAGCATGCTGGGGCCATCGTCGCTTTCAGGTAAGTCTATTTATATTTAATTTGGTTTTTACTACATTCGATTTTTATTTGTAGGTCTCCTCCCTGTCCGAATTGTCAGAATCGCAAATCCGTACCCAACCCCACACTACAGGTTTTTCACACAATTATCGTGCCAATCAAATGATCAATGACTGTTAGGTCCAATATTGCATTAGTATGTATGCTCCCACCATCATCTTTTATCATATCACAGCACATCGTATTGTTTGATTTTATAAACTGACTAAACATGACTATCAACGATGGAACAATGTCGGGCCTGCTCTGAAGTGTGTGTGTACTCACGACCAGCAGTGTAGGCAGGTCTCCATATAGTTTAAAGAGTCACAATCTTTTCAGCAGACGGCTATGAGAGATGAAGAGCACAGATCTGAATGTAAATTGTGTAGGTGAGTACACATGAATCTGTATGCTCACTGGGACTTTCAAGTGTGGGTAAAATCGTTGGATATCTCATCGCAAACACTTTTCTGTACCACCTGCCCAACTTAAGAGTACTTTTAGGATGACGTCTCTGAAACGTCTGATAAATGTTTTCTTTTGATTTAAGAACTATAGATGAGTTTCATACTTTCCCTTAGTACATGTCTGAACTGAAGACATTATCACACTGAGGTGTATCAGTGATATCTTCCTTTGTCTTCCATGATATTAAAGTAAAATGAGTAAGAAAGTGAAAAGGCAGCCAGGAGTAGAAGTCTTCATAGCCAACTTGTGCTTTGATTTTGCATGTATACACAAATATGTTTTATTGTCTATTATTTGATAACAAATGGCTTTCCTTTCATGTAATGCAATTGTTAAAGTTTTACAATGTGAAATAAAGCAAACTGTTTTCGCCTGTCCTGTGTGATTTGTTCTGTGTACTTCTGCCGTCTGTGACACGTGGATGACTGCAGTCATTTGTCTGATCTTTCCTTTCTGTCTTTGTGTGGCGATGCCATGAAAGGTCTCACTTCAGGCTTTAATTTATTTATTTTTCAGATGTCGGACTCTGTCCGGTTCGCCCAGACCAAAGAGCTTTAAGAAGGTTCATTTTATTAAGAGCATGAAGCAGCATGATACAAGGAGCGGCAGGTAACACTTCCTCTATTTCTAAATGACGGGGTATATTGTGTTGTGTTGTGGGAAGATTCTTTAGAATAATGAAGATTACAAATTGTTCTTCAATCTTCTGACAGTAGTTGAGAGAAGAATGTAAGTGTCTATTGGCAGAACAAATATGGGATTTTGTTTCCTTTTTAAAGCAGGCATACAGGAGCTGGCATCATCACGCCAGTGATTTTTAAGCTTTGTTGGGTTTTGAGCTCTGTGTTTCTTGTCCCTGTCCTTACCCTGGTCCTCTAGATGTCATCAGTACATATTCATAAATGTTGTCAAAATCGTCAGTTTTAGAAAATTTTAACCTATGACAGAGAAATTACATTTCTTGTACATTTTCATACGAGCCACCCGCTGTTTGTGCATTGGATACATTGCTTTGTCACTGAAACGTTAAATCAGACGGGTCCATGGATATCACAAGTGTCATGATGTCATTATCAAAATATTGTGCAATGTGTCAATAAATCTGATTGGCTGGCTTTTCCAATCAACATATTGCATTAAGCAATGCATTGAAACTTCTGTAAGATGTCCACTCTGGAGAATTGACCGTTTCACGTAGCAATTATGCGAATATGGTTCTACTAAGTGAGTGGAGGAGATTCACTGTAAAAGAAAACATGATGTGGTCTTATGCTTTAAATATATATCACTCAGTGTTTGTTTGTCCACAGATAAAGATGATTAATGTGCTACTAACAATACTCATGTCATTTAGTGGGTTGGCCTATGACAGTGATGGCTAACCTGTGACTCTCCAGTTGTTTGCGAAACTACAAGTCCCAGCATGCTCTGCCAGCTATCAGCTAGTTATCTACTGGTAAAGCATGCTGGGGCTTGTAGTTTACCCAACACCTGGAGTGTCACAGGTTAGCCACCCCTGGCCTATGACATATTTTACAGACACACACGACTCTAAAAAAAAAAAAAAACACAAAAACCTTTTATTAGCCTATTTTGTCTTCTATTTCATCTATATTTAGGTATCTTCAATATTTTTTTTTTTATTTTTTTTTTTTTTTTACACCTTTGGGCACACAGTTCTATAGACTTGTGTACACACAGATTGGTTCAGGTACATTCTAGATTACAATGTAGCTATTATTGCCTGGCACAGAGAGACAAAGTAACTTGTTCAGTCTTGCAAGGAGCTGTCACTGAAATTTGACCCAGGGTTTACAGCATTGTCATTGTCACATGGTCAGCACCCTGAGACACTGAGCTATCCCTTCTCCTTTCTACCTGTCCTGTGTAGACTGTTGTTGTAATCCGTGGTTACAATACACATTGATGAACAGTAGAGATGTAAATTTTAGTCAAATTGTATCTGTGTTTAAGAGTTAATGATAATCTCTGATTCATTTTGTAGAATAGTCCTAATCAGTGGGAGAAGATCGTTCTGTAGCATATTCTCAGTACTGCCATATCGAGACTGTGGAAATGTTGGGTAGGTACAAATGTATTGGATTATCACTCATACAGTTCTATTATCTATAATACAAGAGAATACAACAATACAACTCAACTATATATATATATATATATATATATATATATAATGATATATGTCAGTGTCTTTTCCAGCCTATAAAATACAGCATCAACAAGAGCTTCACAGGTTGTACACGGAGTCATTGGTAAAATCCCACTAGCTGACTGCACTGTAACTTGTGAGGTTTATGCCTTTATTGTTACAGTAAATATGCCTAACTGAGGGACGATTGTATGGTATAAGGTTACTTGGCTAAAACGTCTTGTGAACATTCTGATTGTGATGAGCAGGTTTTGTAAAATGATTTAGTGCTGTCAATCCTGTGTGAAACCCTAATATGTACCTCTATCGAACATGTAAATTATGTTACATACACTGTATGCATTATATGGGCTCTGTACGGCTACGAGAAAGATGTCTGACTTCCTTATCAAGAGCCTAATTAGGTGCTGAAACTTAATTAAAAACATACCTTGTTTATATCATGAGTAGGAATCCTTGTCAATGTTTAAGTAAGTGTTCTGTCCTTTGCTAGAAAGAACCTAATTTCTGTGCATATTTGTATTCGTTACAATGATTGGAAGCTGTCATTCTATGCGGCCATAGGCAACAGGGAACAGTTTTCCTGATGCCAGATAGCTGTGACTAATTGTTGAATATTTGCTTGACTTTATAAAGCAGGGAAATCAAGACTGATTTATTGTGCACTAGTAAGTAGAAAGTAATATTTATCACCCGATGATACATTTATTTCTGTCTATTGTGCTTTACAGTCTTTAGACTACACTAATGGTTGTAGCGGACAGCTGTTTGAGAGCAGAGTTGATTTAGGTCAAAGATATTATTTACTGAGAGTAACCTCTGCTTTTTGGACATCCTTCCACCAAAATATAATTTAGTGGGGCCAATTGTATTGTAGGGTGTGTGTAGAGGTCTGATGTTTTTTGTTTTTTTAGTTAAGACCTTTATGGCCTGGCCCAGTGTTATGGTTTGATGCCTCTTGCAATTTTTATTTTCCTTTTTTGGGAAATATCAGGGTTTGTTTTGTAATTATTGAAATAGTTAGCTTTTTAATTGCACATTTTGCTTTTAATCAAAATCTTAGGGAGCTATAGGGACAGAAACAATAATATGGTTTTTAGTTTTGCTTTTATTTGTCACTAGGGTTTGGGTATATGGTTCTGCATGTTTAATGATCCCTTGTGTCCTGTTATTCACAAGGCAATCCCCTATTTTGTTTCCCTTCCCAAATTGTTACCCACAAATGCTTATTTTCACTTCAATGACTTACCCCATATTAATCAAGATAATTGGATTCCTATAACTGCTTTACACAGGATGGTTGTGAATTCAATATTTCGCTTTCTGAAGCCATAAAATAGTTTGAAGTCTCTTTGTGCAGTGCCAAGATACCAAAGAGGCTCTCAGAAGAATCCCTGCCCCCCACCCCACCCCAAAAAAAGGAAAATAAAGCAAGAAGTATTTAGTGTGTATTAATTGACAGGTGTGTGCTGAAAATATACTCCGTTTTTCTTCCACAATCCAAAAACATACTAGCATATTAATTGGCTGCTAGCAATTTGACCCTAGTCTGTGTGTGTGTCTGTTTGTGTGTGTGTGTTAGGGACTGTAAGCTCCAATGGGGACAGGGACTGATGTGAGTTCTCTGTACAGCGCTGCGGAATTAGTGGCGCTATATAAATAAATGATAGGTGTTCAAGCGGAGCTTTATAATCCTAAATCTGTATATTGTAATAGTCCATTCCATGAATAAAAGAAAGATAATAAACTACAAAAGTGTACTCCGTCTGGATTCAGTGATTAAAATGAATAAAAAAGCTACTCTCCTATTATGAGGGATCTGAATATATCGTCAAGCTGAGTGTTTTGCATATTTAACTTAAATATTATCACAGAGCATAGTGACTCTTTCTTCATTTGAGCACTATAGTCTTAATGGCTGACATGGACTATTCAAGATTATCACATTTTTTTGTATTAAAGCTTGTCCCTCACCTATACTAAGCGAACACTATATTGTTTCTCTTCTCTTTTGGGGGTAGGAGTCCTCAACAGTGCATATCTTCTGAAACTTCACATTACATTGGAACTAGATGGGAGTATGGGGTTAATTTTATGACTCCCTCAAGCTTTAGGACTCATGTTCTCATTTGTTTTTAGGTTGTTTGTTTTTTTTTCTTCTATCTGATGGATGCCCTATAAATATCTAACTCTTTGCGATTAGAACTGTTGTCTTGCATGTATAGTTAGCCAAAAGGGCCATATAAGCAGTACTTTACATGTTTGGATACATTATCTTATGGTAAGGGCATGAATTTTGCTTTGGTTTTGAGAAGGCTGATAGTGTCATGTATGTAAATTCAGACACCTCCACATGTTGGTGTACACCAGGATCGGATTGCATTTATTTGAGAGGAGTGAATGGAAAACAGCCAAACGGTTATAACGCATGAACTGCATGATACTGGCAGGCATTTGGCTTTCACAGATTTAATATATACATCTATACCTCACTATTTACACCACTGGGGTGTTACTGATTATGATATTTTTATTGGACTACCATTTAAACTAGACAATTGCCCAAAAGTCCCATCTGTCCCGTTCCTAATGGCTTGAAAGATGTAATGGGAGGGAGGCTTGTTGATGGAGAAAGATGTGAAAGTGTCACTTTATTCCTGCTATATTCATTATATGATTATATGTGTTGTTTTGTCTTAAAAAGTAGTTTTCAGCTATCTTTAGTTACATGGGGCAAATGGTAGTGTCTAATTAATCACAGTGTGACAGCCTAACATCTGCTTTAAGGCAGTCTCATTTCACAAGCCTGGGAACATATTTCTAGCCTTTACATGGGTATAAAGTCAATAATGGTACTTGATAGCTTTACAGACAATTTATGATAATACATAATTATTATTATTATGATCTTTGACTTATAAGGCGCCACAAGACAGTGGCTTGTTATCTCTCGCCTTGACTACTGTAACCTTCTTCTCTCTGGCCTACCTGATTCTCGCCTTGATCCTCTTAAGTCTATCCTCAATGCTGCTGCCCGCCTCATTTCCTCTCCCGCCGCTCTCTCTTGCTTGTTCTGGCCAGAACTTTATGAATACCATCTTACTTTTGTCTTTGTCATTAATTGTGAAAAAATTCCACATTTTACTGCATTGATTCCACTTTCACCACTACCCATTACCACCACATACCTTTATACATATTCGCGCCCTGGAACTATATCCCATTATTCCCATTTATCTCAAGGGGGTGGGGACCTTCCTGTGTTGTCACTGGGTTTCATATAGCAGCTGCGTCTACATTTCTAGGAAGCGCGGTATTTCCACCATCCACTCTCTGTTAACTTAGTGTTCGTGTCACAAGAAAGTCTGTGGAACTTTGTGTTATAAGGTACTTTGCTATCCTGACAATAAAAGCAAAGTACAATGCAAGAAGTTGTTTGTGTGCGCAGCGTCAGAAGGGTGCTGGCGTGCGCAGCATCAGAAGGGTGCTGGCGTGCGCAGCGTCACAAGGGTGCTGGCGTGCGCAGCGTCAGAAGGGTGCGCGGCGTGCGCAGCGTCAGAAGGGTGCTGGCGTGCGCAGCGTCAGAAGGGTGCTCGCGCCACAGTATCTTTTATCAAACCACTCATTGTGCAGATTCTGATAAGATGCTCATCAATTACTAAATAAAATAATAATATAGTGATTATTATTGGTAGAGGAGCTCGTGAAAGCTGCTACATGTAGTGTGCACACAGTGTCTCACTATATCGCTGCATTATTGCTGGTCTACATATTGCATGTACTAATAACAAAACAGCATTGTGGTTCTATAGCAGTGCCATAACTGAATTTGGAGGAAAATACTGGTACTGGTAATAAATATCCCGTTTGCTCCACTATTACCTGCTGTCTTGTCACTAGTAGGTATTTTTAGCAGCTTTATGTGGGTTGCAAAATAAAAAGATGTCTGACTCAATAGCTTGTCGAGTTTCCTCGACAAACAAACTGGCTCTGACTCAGATGTCACAGTGCAGGAATAACGCTCACAATGTAAAGTTACCATGACAACAGGGACACATTCAGATCCTGTGCAAGAAACATTTTGGGCCTTTAAAATAGGATACAAAGTGCGTAAACTTCCATTGTTCTATTATTTTCTTCAAGTAGAACTGCCTCCGTTCTTAACATTTTTAGGCATTGCATATATATATATATATATATATATATATATATATATATATATATATATATATATATATATATATATATATATAATCCTGCACTCCCATATATTTATCTACGGTCTGTGCTGTGGACCAGTTTTATCTGTTCGGCCCAGATTGATTTTTAGTGCCCTACAAATTGAAGCTTCCTTTTACACTGAGGGAAACACTTCTTAAGATTATGATTTTAGGAACAAAGTGTAGTAACATGTGATAGTAACTGTAAATTGAATCAAATTGTAATTCATGGTCCGATTGCAAGTTGCATTGTACACATCTAAATCTGTGTAAAAATATAGATGCCGCATTATTGGAGAGACTTTACATAGAAACAGGTAAAAGTCGGATCCTGCCGCATTCATACTAAATGCACAGAAAAGACAGAATATACACTAAATCCACACACCCCCTGATCCACACAAAAATCCAGATCAATACTAAATTCACACAATCACACCTGGGTCCACACAATCACATTATAGTGTGGATCTGTGTGTGATTGTGTGAATTTAGCATGGATTATGGCAAGATTCAGATGTATGTTTGTTTGTGTGAATTTAGTGTGGAAATGGCAAGATCCTTTGTGCGTGTGAATTTAGTGTGGACCCGAGTGTTTTTAGTGTGAGTGTAGTGTGTACCTGTGCTGTGTGTGGGTTTGTGTAAATTCAGCTTTTTGTGTGAGTTTAGTGTGAATCCGGCCAACTGCTACTAGCAGATTGTTGAGCCTGTCTGCCCGTGTCCTTGATAGACACTGCTCCCACTTTACAGTCAATCAGGAGACAGAGCTCGGGCTTCAGAGAGCCTGAGCTCCACTGTATCTGCAGGCAGCATCTGAGGAGACATCTGGGCTGACACAGAGAGAAGAGCTGCTGATTGGGGTAGGGGGTTGGATGATGAACACTGAAAGAGGGGGAACGAGGGTGAGAAATAGTCATAGGAAGTAATGGAAGGCCCAAACTGAAGAGAGCAGGAGAGGAACAGCAGACATGTGGAAGTGCAGTGGGGATATGAGGAAAGAGCAGAAGGGAGAATAAAGAATACATTGTGGGAGAGGAAGGGTATGAAAGAGGG
This sequence comes from Mixophyes fleayi, assembly GCF_038048845.1. Classification (NCBI taxonomy): domain Eukaryota; kingdom Metazoa; phylum Chordata; class Amphibia; order Anura; family Limnodynastidae; genus Mixophyes; species Mixophyes fleayi. Next base: position 212,246,044 of record NC_134406.1, read on the forward strand.
GTAGACAGGAAAGAAATAAGCACCTTGTAAAGTGAAAAGACATTAAATGAAATCAGAAATTGGAAAGTAAAGACAGGATAAGAAGGATTTTAGAGACAGAAAGTAACACAAGATAGAAGGTAAAAATAAAAGAGGATACCAGAAGTGGGACTCTAGACAAAACTAGTTGGCTGGAAAGGAGGAAGCAAAGACAAAGATGATAGGTAAATATTGTACATTGCTCTGAGCTCACAAAATGACTTTCACTAACTCCTGGCCATGTGAAATAACTCCTATGTTTATATAAGCAGACACTGCTACCAGGACAGTCCGAGGGAGTTAAAATATTAACTCAAACAAGATACACAAGAACTCACTGGTCAAATAGCTGATTCTCTATTACTGAAACAGAGTCTGGACTTACAAAGGGCAAACATCCAACATGAAATATTGAAGTAGTTGAGAACTGTTTTATGTGTTCATTATAAAAAAAATAAGTGCATTTTAAGTAGGTTTGAATGAGGTTTCCCTAACAATTCATAACATAAAAGTCAGCAAAGGGGATAAGAAAAATAAGTCCTTCTATTGTTCTTTTTTTTTTTTTTTTTTTTACTTTTTATTTATAACAACAGATGTATACAAAGCACAACAGTACAAGTCATACATATTATCCAAGTACCAAGATTACTAAATGTAAAGACTTAAGATAAAAGAAAAATAAGAAACGCATAACTTTAACAGAAAAAATATAGATACAATTTTCTCATCCAAGTACATTCCAAGAGGGAGTTAAAGATCTGCAAAGTGAACAATTGAGATAGAAAAATTTTCCCAATACCAAAGGTGCATCTTGTACCATTGTACATATCTAGCGAATAGAACATACTGCCATGATTTTTTATTTTTTGGGGAGGTACAAGGGGAAGAAAGGAAGGGGGAGGGGGAGAGGTGGAAAGAGGGAACACAAAGATAATAGGAGAGAAAAAAAATTTGAGAGATTAAAGAAAGAAAAGGAGGGAAAAGCAACTTAGGCTTATGAGAGGCCTGGCATAATACTGTTGTTAAAGCTATACCAAGGATCCCACACTTTGTGGAACGTGGGAACTTTGTCATGGAGGAGACTAGGGGTGTGCATCGGCCACTTTTGGTGTTTTGGGTTCTGATTAGCTTGAGGTTTTGGGTTCTGATTTGTTTTGCCAAAACACCCCACAAAAGGTTTTGGTTCTGATTTTGGGTTTTGGGTTCTGATTTTTTTTTTTAAAAAGTGCTAAAATCCATATTTTATTTTTTTTCACTCCTACACTATTATTAACCTCAATGACATTAATTTCCACTAATTTCTAGTCTATTCTGAACACCACACACCTCACAATATTGTTTTTAGTCCAAAAGGTTGCACTGAGGTAGCTGGATGTCTAAGCTAAGCGACACAAGTGGGCGGCACAAACACGTGGCCCATCTAGGAGTGGCACTGCAGTGGCAGACAGGATGGCAGTTTGCAAGAGTTTGCTAGAGGTGCAAGATGGAATTGTCCTTGGGCCCTCCCGCCCACCCTGATATTGTTGAAATAGGACATTCGCACTTTAACAAACCAATGAGGAACAGTGAGCGTAGTTTAATCTCTGGTACTAATATTTCTGGACTGCAGGAACAGTGAACGTAGTTTAATCTCTGGTAATAATATTTCTGGACTGCAGGAACAGTGAACATAGTAAAATATTGCAGTACTAATATTTCTGGACTGCAGGAACAGTGAACGTATTTATATATTGCAGTACTAATATTTCTTGACTGCAGGAACAGTGAACGTATTTATATATTGCAGTACTAATATTTCTGGACTGCAGGAACAGTGAACGTATTTATATATTGCAGTACTAATATTTCTGGACTGCAGGAACAGTGAACGTATTTATATATTGCAGTAGAAATTTTTATAGACTTTTTTTATAATTTTTTAAATTATTTTTGTATAATTTTTTTTATAATTTTTTTTAAAATTTTTTAGAACTTTTTAATAATTTTAAAATAACAAGGCCTTAGCAGAACAGAGCACAGGACACAGCACCACTGGACTCAGCTGGACAAAGCACCACTGGACTCAGCAGGACAAAGCACTGGACAAAGCACCACTGGACTCAGCAGGACAAAGCACTGGACAAAGCACCACTGGACTCAGCAGGACAGAGCACTGGACAAAGCACCACTGGACTGATCAGCAGGACAGAGCACACCACAAAGTAACCACTGGATTAGCAGGACAGAGTGACAGGACACAGGAGCAGGAGCACCACTACAAGCACCACTACAAAGCACCAATGGACTGATCAGCAGGACAGAGCACACCACAAAGTAACCACTGGATTAGCAGGACAGAGTGACAGGACACAGGAGCAGGAGCACCACTACTACAACCTTCCCTGATCTGACCCCTAATGAAAATGGCGTCCGCAAGCGGGGAATCTATGACATCCGAGTCTCGCGAGATCCGACGCGAGACTTGGACGTCATAGCCTCTTTTGTTTTTTTTTTCCCCCTGGAAATACCCGAACAGTGCTCTGACCCGTGTCAGATCAGCTTATCTGATGTTTTAGTAATATCCTTGATAGGTTGGTATAGGAGCACCGAGAGTGGATTCTTAGGCACATTAATTGAGGTAACCTGTCTAACCAGTGATATAACTTCGTCCCAGAATTTAGCCACCAAAGGGCAATCCCACCAAATATGAAGGAAAGAGCCCACCGCCCCACAATCACGTCAACATAGATCTGAAGTTTGGGGAAAGATAGAATGGAGTCTCTCAGGGACCATATACCATCTGGTGTAGACCTTGCTTTTATTGTTCTTTTATAGCTCATTCAGTAAACTACAGGTAAACTTATTAACCAACCTGCCTATTCCTATTGCTTACCAGTCCCATTTATTCTACAACTATCCTTTAATATGTTATCCCTTTCAAAATGAATATTTATTGGGCTTGTGGGGTTGAAGACTCTCCTCTGTCTGCGTTCACGACATTCTCTCACCAGATGGAAATTGTAGTTCCCACTAACAAGAACCCAATGAGAGCACCACAGATGTAACCACTATTAGCTCAGCAATATGCATAGGTGCTATTACTGCCTTAAGTCACAGTCTCACAGCTCTGTGTAGTTTTCAAACAAAACCCACAGATATCACAAAGGGGCAGTTCATGCATGGACCGTGTATGGAACTATCGTTTACTGGCACACATGGTGAGAGTGGGCACATCAAAGAACAACTCCGCAGCTGACCAAAGCACGGATTTTATTTTTTTTAAACTTTTTTTATAGCTTTCTATGGCCATATTTATTATAGCGCTCCCCTACCCTCTGGATATCTATCTATTTAGGCTGGTATATGGTGGTATGCTAGAACGCCACTCCATTAACTGTTTTAACTGTAAAGCTATCAAATTACATTCAATTCCATTTTCCAGGTTGAACACAGTATATGTGTTTGTGTTTGTGTGTATATATTTAAAAAAAAATAATAATTGTTGTTAGAGTTCAGTCATATCTCCGCTTATATTTTTTACACATTGGCTATACTTTTATAGTTTAATTAAAGCAATATTTATTTATTTGTCAGTCTTTACAGACCCATATGTGCTAGGATGCCCATACTACTTTACCCATGTATTCAGTAACACTCATAACCACTTAGTCACGATCATCACAAACAGAATGAACAGTACAATTGTGGAGATATCACATCTTAATGCCTGTCTCTCTAGATATGTCGTTTTTTTTTATAGATAGATAGATAGACAGACAGACAGACAGACAGACATGATTTAAGGAAAACAATAGAAACAAAGAAACAGTCATAACAGAAAAGTTGTTTTTTTTTACAATTTTTTTACTTTTCCAGTGACTTACTGCAGCGTTTTCTAACACCCATTCTTCTTCCATCTTGTTCTTTTTAGCAAGCTATAGCAAAATGATCTGTTTTGTTCAGTTCACTAAATTTTTAATATGCGTCTTAAATTATTCATAAATGATTGCCTGATTATTATAATTTTAACAGTGTGCGTCTAGAAAACCTACTGTGTGCTTTATATTTTCCCTGATTTGTCTGAAGATGTGAAAAATAATATTTTGATTGCGTATGTCTGACAATGCGATCATATAGAATTTTGCAGACATTCCTGAACAAGAAAGTAATGAGAATCTAATGCAACTTTCTTCAAGGTCACACAAATTTTAAATAGTGCTTACTTCCTTCAAAGGCCGTTCTGGTAATCCAGCTGCTCAGTCATAGCAAGATTAACTATGGGGCGTATTCTGGTGAATAAACATGGTTATTAATGATCACATGATCCGCCCATTCATTCTTCACTGACAAGTACAGAGGCTCACTTAACACCAACAAGTGTGCTGTAATCTTATAAACAGATTCATATTTTTTTTTTAAAAATAGACTGTTTTCCCATTAATCTTTGTTTCTTCAAATTGGCAAGGTATGTTGTAACTTGAATGATGGATATACAATATCTTCATAATATCTTAGACATGTACCTAACACAATGATTTATCATTAAAGATCATCATCACCATTTATTTATATAGCGCCACTAATTCCGCAGCGCTGTACAGAGAACTCATTCACCTCAGTCTCTGCCCCATTGGAGCTTGCAGTCTAAATTCCCTAACACACAGACATGGATAGACAGACACACACACACACACAGATAGACAGACTTACAGACAAGGGTCAATTTGTTAGCAGCCAATTAACCTACCAGTATGTTTTTGGAGTGTGGGAGGAAACCGGAGCACCCGGAGGAAACCCACGCAAACACGGGGAGAACATACAAACTCCTCACAGATAAGGCCATGGTTGGGAATTGAACTCAAGACCCCAGTGCTGTAAGGCAGAAGTGATAACCCCAGCAATTCTTAATTCTTATCAATTTCAGTTATTCCAACCTATCCTGGTCAGTGACCTGTACTGTGCCTTGCCTAGGAACATTTGTACATTTCTCTCTAGAACCAAGCTGGCAACCAATGGAAACAATTTAATAAACTCGCATTCACACTACTGAATTGGCTGGGTGTCCGTATTAAACTAGAATAAAGTATTTACTTTATTAAGCGACTTTTTGGAGTAATTTTTACATTATTTTGAGGGAGGTTATTTTTGAGTAGGTTGCACCCTTGTTCCTAGGCTATTCGAAGTCTTCAATTTAAAAATGTATGTGAAGGAACATGTCTAAGGGGTCAAACACTTGATTAAGTCTGAACTCCGGCAAATACACCTGTTTTCGTCGGATAAAGGGCTTTCATATAACAGTTTTCTCTAACGGTTGTCCCATATGTCGATGATCAGCACAGTCCACATGGAGTTCTTTGGAGACAGTGAAAACATTCAATTTATCAATCAAAGGTGAGCTTTCCGCCATCAGCCCGGAGGGCCTAACGCTGTCTCTGGATGGCGTTGGGCACCTTTTTCGGCCACAGCAGAGGAGAGAATGAATGAACAGACAGCTCTTCCTGATTTCTTTTTGGCAGGCTGCACGCTGCTATCCTCCTTCCTGTCATTTAAAGGGACTCTGTTATGGCATTATAAGCTATTTATGCTTCTAGTGCAGAGAAAGATAGCTCAGGGCTTTGCCTCAGGGACCTTCCTGCAGCTTGCTAGCTCCATGTGTCTGCAGTGCTTCTGAAAGGTTCCCCAGAGCCTGGCAACTCAGAGTATCAAACTAGCATTCGTTTCTGCAAAGAGAACGGACAGTGCCAGCCTCATTACCAACCCCAAAGCACTGAGTACATGCAGTGTAGTCATCCGTAGAGAATCCAAACACATATAAAATGAGGGGCAGGGTTATTTCATTGCTTTTTTGAGGACAGGCCAAAAGGGATACAATTTTTTTCACAGAGTGTGAAACTAGGTCGGAGCAAAGCACCTCCGAAGTCTAGGAAAGAAGGGAAATAAGAGGCTCCGGGTGACTTGCTGTCACGAGCTGCGGCGGTACTCACAGCCGCCGCAGCTCGCTTCTTGTCTACTCCAGCGTCCCGGCCATCACCATGACGACCGGGACGTCACTTCCCTCCAACTCCCGACCGTTGCCAAGGCAACGGCCGGACGCCACCTCAGCGCCGCGTCTCGGCGGCCAGGCGCACTAGAGGCAAGTAATCAGATTCAGCCTGTGTCTGAATTAGCAGGTATTAGCCTGCAAGTGGGGATTTCAGGGCTAAGCCCTGATTTGGTCTTTCTAAGTATCTGGCAATTAGCCTGCAAGTGTGGGACAGGTTCTGATTGGCTCTTGGCTGTATTTAAGGCAATGAGGTCTGCTGCCTCATTGCCGGTTATAGTCTCTGTATCCAGTCTGCTGTACCTGCTCTCTGCCCTGTTCCTGTCTATTGGACTTGCTGTTGTTTACTCATGTATGACCCTTGGCTTGGATTTGGACTTTGCTTGTGAATCTCGTGATCCTGACCTCTGGCTGGAATACCGACCTCCCTGTCTGCTCGTGACCCTTGACCTCAGCTTGTATACTGGTACTGTTGTCCGCTGCCGGCCCCTGACCTCTGCTTGGATTCCACTCCGCTTGCTTGGGTTCTCCCCAGCCGGTACACACTTCACGACCCTCTGTCAGTCTGCAGCCCAGTCTGTCCCCACCATCAGGGGCTCCAGTGAACACCTGACTGGCAGAGTAGATTCCGGGTTGTGTTGTGCCGGCTAGAGGGGTTCCTAACACTTGCGGAGGTGGATTGGCATAGAAACTGGGTGAGAATCCTTTAAATACTGGAGAAACTTGCCGTATGAAATTACATAGACATTGCAATCTGCGTATGCACAGATTTGTGGCTGCCCTTGTGCAGTAAACACAAGCAGCCACCAGGAGGTGAAGCCTTTCGCCGATGCGTTAAGCTAGTGGAGAAAGATAATTTTTTGATGGGACAGCCACTTAGACTGCTAGACTGATTTGATAAATTGCTCCAAAATGTAATTTTCTTATCACTGCGATATGCAGCCTTAAGAAATTATACTTGGTGCCCAAATCAGACGAGAAATGATAAATAGTCCCTTTCTGAGGCCAATTGTTACATATTATTTCAAACTATATATTTCTAGAATTATTTTGTCCGTCTGTGTTTATTATGAATAGGCCTCCACTCTTCTAGACACATATGTCAGTCACCTTAAAGAGTTAATTGTTGCCTATGAGCTATGGTACATGACCGTTAGCTAAAGTCACCAGATAATAGGATATATTGCAATGTACTGCTGTAAAGTTGGTTGTTGTGTAAAATAGCTACTTCCAAGAGCATGGGAAATATAACATGTGACTCAATATAGTGTACTTCTATCTAAAACATACTTATCATTGTTTGAACACTCACATGCTCAACTGACTATAATTATTTGTGTTGCCTTTGTCCTGAACTGATGTGAAGTTTGTGTACTTTGGTGTTCAGTGAAATCTAATGATACAAGACTGAGGATAGGTTATGTCTATCATTACAGCTTTGTGATGTGTTTCGTTTTACTTGTTCCCCAATAAATTAGTTTATTTATATTTTCATAGTTGCAGCAGGGACAGGTTAGATCTTACACACTTAATTGAGGCAACATGCAAATACTGGGTGCATGCAATCTTTGCAGTAATTTTGGTGGAAACACAGAAGATGGGAACATCATAATGCAGTTCCAGACACATTGACCTTTATAGAGCAAATAAACTATTATACATTAATATATGTATGAAATCCTGTTTATTTAAGTTAAATGGTAAACATAAAATTATCTTGGTATTTATAATTACAGTAACTAAATCAGTCAGGCACACTATCTTCTTTTATAAAGTGGCAGTGGAAATTTCGTGTAAGAATGGACATACCTACGTGTTTCAGATGGGGTCTCTGTTACTCTCAGCAGGTGCCAGGGACTGATGCATGGGCAATGCAGCTCCTGTTTTGGCTTTCAATTATTTACATCTGCTTTATTTTCTAACCTTTAGTTCTGCATTAAACGTCATGCCCGGGCTGGGTCAGATTTGTTGGTGCTTAGATTTAAAATTGATTCACATAAATAATAGTAACTACTGTTCTTATTAATAGCAATAATAACAGAAGTTTTATTATTCTTCACACATATCTCTGGAACATGAATACGTCTTGCTAAATATAGCTCATAATTAGGATCTGGAGATGGCAGTTAATTAACACTGTGCATTTAGCTTCAACATAGAACACTGTATTTGTACAAGTGAGCGTTTCCAAATTCTTAGCACACCACAGATTTGATGTAGCAGTTATTTCAAAGGCCCTTAACTTCCTGACACTATTGCCTTAGCCATCGCTATAGAGTTGCTACATAATCAGAACACTTTGAAAGGGGTGTAGCTAAAATGAGATACATTACCAGCATGTGCCAGCGTTGTACCAAACCAAGCCACGTACAAAGATTTAGCCGAGTAGATCAGTGGTTTTCAATCTGTTTTAGCACACACAACCCTAACAAAGCTACAGAAGTTACTGAACAACCCCTATGTGGTCATATCCAACCCCTTACAAAGCTGGTAGGTAACAGGAAGTAAAAAATAAAATACCAGAATTAATTTGTCAGACGTGTCACGGTATAGATAGTTAAACTAACTAAAGAGCGGCCCGGAGTCTGAGCTGGACAATAAACTAGGCTACTGTACAGGTTCTCATACCATTACCAGACAACAGTCCTCTGGGTTTGTTATGTAAACCATTACATAGTCCTTTTTTTTTAAAAAAAAAAGAGAAGAGTCTTTGTTTCTCAATCTTTTAGAATCTCATTCTTCTCCCTTAAGCCCACTCTTCCTCCTTGTTTTATTGCAGATAAATGTTGCCAGGAAACTGTCCTCAGGAGATGAGCAAGCTCGATGCTACTGTGGTCAGAAATCTGTTATAGCATAGGGCGAGGTTGGAGTGTTTCTTGCACTTAGCTAATTATTCATAAAGTGTTTTGTTTTACACATAATGACCTATGTAGCGTGCATGTAAAAGACATCTCCACCTTGGAGTTGTCACTCCTGGGATACCGTTCATCTGCCCCAGGAAACCCATAACAAAACGGAATCTTCACCAAGTAGGACTTATTATGCATAGTTTGTCACAAGGGAAACTAATGTCGGGCCCATAGCATGTGTCGAAAGGGGGGAAGGGGGGGCTGAAAACGGGTACAATTATTGGGCGCCTTCAATTGATTAACATTTTAGCAGAAGTTGAGCACTGCTTTTATTGTACTCTTTAGACATTATATATTAACCTCCTACCCACTTACCCATCTTCCTCACCTGGGTTGACTATATAAACTAGCCTGTTGGCAGATTTAGTGATAGAGCACATTAGTATTCATTTATAATTTTCAAAGCATGAATAGATTTCTTTTGATATATCATTTTGTTTCTGTTTGGTTTTGCTTCAAATATAACTAACTTTCTGTCTAACAGCGTCTATGTATCTATCTGAAATTACTAGAATTAATTTATTGCTAATGTAATGTATATAGTCTTAATGCTTCACCTCATGTAACACGATGGAAGAAGGGACAGTGTCATTTCATTTTCAGTAGTTGCTTTCCATTTCACATCCTGTGTGAAATCGTATAACCACAATGGTGCGTTAGTATGTTAGAACTGGCCCCATATTTTCAACATCATTTCGAGGGGAGGTTGAAAAATGACAGGGTTTAAATTGGGCAATTTCCAGTTTGCAAACTGTGCTAAATTAAGTATTAGTGGACTGCTCATAACCAAATGGAGTACTGTGAATGGTAAGAACACAGTGACTATTGGTCAATTTATTTATTTATTTATTTATTTTTCAAAAGCTAGATGCCAGTAACAAAAGTTAGGAGTTGAAAAGAGAAATTTGCAGAGCACATCATGTGACACCCAAAAACATTAGGGATGTTATGCAGGTTGGTGGGTGTGCCTGTGCTATATAAACTATATAGTATCATTAACGCAGCCTTCTTAGGGGTCTATGCATCAATTTGATGCGGTACAACTAAATGTGCATCACTGCACATCGCAGTGATATTTATGCACCACTAAGATGCATTATGCTGGGGCTACTCTGGGAGCCCTGGCAAAATTACCTCTGGAGCGAAGTTCTTTTCCTGCTTACCGGCAGCTTAACGCTGCCAGTGACAGGAGGAAGTGCTGTGCGCATGAGCCATGAAGCCAGAGAGGCTTCCGCAGAATCCCATAGAGGACGTTACCTGTCCATGCAATGCGAAGCTTAGCAGAGCTTGATGCATTGCAGATCATCGCAGTCCCCATATAAATCTGTGGTGCTGCATGAGCAAACAGTTGTTTCCACATCTTTTAAGTGGAAATTAGCTTGATGCACAGACCCCACAGTGATCAGTTTTTTTAGTACTGCTATTGTAGTGAAGGGAATCCTCAACTCAGCCTAATAAATCACTCTGATCTGTGGTACAGAACACTGCTGCAACTTCTCAACTACTGATAAAGGTCAACACTGTAGACACATAGGGGCATATTCAATTAAGTCTAGACATTGTGGATATGTGTTCCCACTGACAACACGTTACCGCAACATTGCAGATCTCCTTGTGCGCCCCATAGGGTTGCAAAGGGAAATCCACAATGTTGCGGTACCGTACACGATGTCTAGACTTAATTGACTATGCCCCATAGTGTAAACAAAGGAATAACCTTCACTCTAACAGTCAAAGGGAAGACAGGTGTGCTTTCACTTCTGTTATTTACGCTACATGTTTACTTTATTGCCCAAAATAAAGTATACATCTTAAATGATAACAATAGTGTTCCCTGCCTGTGTCTCCATATTTTATCCACATCAATAACACCTCTGTTTACAAAGTGTCACAGCTTTATGACTTATTATTTAGGATTTATTCTTTAATGTTTGCTTCTGTAGTTACACTTTTTGGTTGTCTTCTACATCAGCGTTCCGAACATTTACAAAAAGATGATACATTTTAATTGAACACTGAACATTCTCATTGAACATTACAAAGTTCTTTTATTGATGGACAGAAGGTTGGTCTGGCTGGGAACATGTTCTCATCTTGTTCATGTCATACGCAGGGACTTGAAACTGGAAGGTACAAGACAACGCCATTCCTCCGGTGGAATGAATACAAGAGAAATGATTCTTGGCCTTGAAGGAGTCGAGCTTGGTTCTGATGGGAAGGTGAGAATGTAAGCACTGTTTCTCCAACCTGTTCTCAGTTACCCTCATTGCTGCATGTTTTCTCCTGCTCCGTGTACTAATCTGATAAAACATGTATTACTTATTTCACCTGGGATTTTGTGGGGAGATCTGGAAAGTCTGCATTGCTGGGACAGCTCAGGGCTGGTTTGAGACTGTTTAACACCAGTTTCCCATTGTGATGTTTTGCATAATACACCTTCAATAATACTCAAAGATGTTGTAATGTTTACACAGAGCTTAAAATTAATTAAAAAAAAAAAGAGCAAACGCAGGACGGGAGAAAGTGGTAATGGCAGCAATATAAAATAGATCATGTTAGACAAAGTCAGATGGAGCTATTTGTCCAGTTGGGATTACCAGCTGTGCAATGCGGTTATTGTCGATAAACAAACAAAACAAGGGTAACCCATAAAGTGTTATGTACCTGGAAGACATAGTTGAGTGTGGATAATGTTTGTTCAGAGCTAGTTGTACAGACCGGTAATTACAGATTGTGGTAGTTTAACTAATGTGTTGAAAAAGACAGACATATTATTTTTTTGTCATGACCCTGGTAGAATAGACTAGTACATGGGAATGGAGAAAGTCCTTGGAAAGGAGGGTGAGCTATTAGTTTTACCATCCCAGGTACAGGACACTAAACTCCTTAATGAAAAAAGAGCCTCCAACAGATAGCCAGCTGCATTACCCTCAAGCTGGCTGAGATGTCTTAATGAGTATCTATATCAGGAATACTATAGTAATATACACTACACCATCCCTAACATTTCTCTACGCCATTTAGAAAATGCGAACGATAGAAGTACAAATGGTAGGCAAGTGCATCTGAATTGTGTTACGCATTTTCTGTTAAGACTCTCCCAATATCAAATATGGAGTGCAAGATTGAGTGTCAGGGTTGCTATGTGTGTATGTTTGTGTGTACAGTATATATTTTTAGCACACGAGGGATACAACCAAAGTAAATATTTTGGTTCTGGTCTCCGATTTGTGAGCTGTCCACATGATTGTTGCTTAAACAACTGAAACATTGATGTTCTTGACAGTAAAGATGTTGTCAGTGCATCCCACATATGCTCTTTATTATTTCTGTGCTGGATGGTACCTGAGGCAAGTATAGTTTACTGTGGTGAGCTGCTCTCCTCTCTGTAATAAATATATATTACAAAAAGGATATATTTCTCTCCAAGGCCCTTTCTTCCATTGTTATTATTGCTGGCCAATAAGTAGTAAACTCTGGCTTATATAACCTCTGTCAACTGAAAAATCTTGGTCTAATGTATTAAATATATCATATAGTGCTCAGAGGTGAACATCTGACCTGAGATACCAGATCACTGGATAAACCATGCCTCATAAACCTGACTGTCAATTGGTGTCTGGTTGTCCTGTACGACCTTCTTTAAAATCACAACTGCTATTGGTGTCTGAGAAGGTCAGTAAACAAGGCTAGCCCAGTAAATCACAGGCAGCAACACACAAGAAAAGACTTGCTCTCTGATTCTACTTTTCTGCAGTTTCCTGCTCAGCAGTCTTGTCACACAAGGAGTAGGAAGAACTGGTGTGATAGATAAGACGTAGGGCACAGGGCTGCTCTGATGAGCCAGCAACAATTGCAACAAGGGTCTTGTCTACATTGAGTGCAGTTATTACACTGCTGACCTCTAATCAACAGTACTGATAGATTTGCATTGTGTGTGTTGAACAAAGTCAGTCTAAAATGTTGGTGCCATCGTTTCGAGACCGATATATTTTGGAGAAAATTCTACAATGTGAAAGGAAGAATCTGTGAGTAAGGGTTTAGTTGTAGATTTTATAGCATTAAACAAATCATGTATCTCAATGTTTGGGTAAATTTTCATTTTCTATAGATTATACCGGCTGTTCCCAAAGTATGCGCAGCGCTGTCACAGGGGTGCCGCGGGCTAGCCATAGAAAAAAAACAAACAACACAAAAACTTACCAATCCGAGCGGCGCTGGGACCCAGCATCCACCTCTCTTACGGATGCTGGGTCCCGGCGCCGCGTGGATTGGTAAGTTTTTCTGAGAGAGGAGGGGGACAGCCTGAGAGAGGAGGGGGACAGCGTGAGAGAGGAGGGGGTCAGCGTGAGAGGGGCAGTGGAGGGGGTCAGCGTGAGAGGAGCAGTGGAGGAGGACAGCGTGAGAGGGGCAGTGGAGGGGGACAGCGTGAGAGGGGCAGTGGAGGGGGACAGCGTGAGAGGGGCAGTGGAGGGGGACAGCGTGACAGAGGCAGTGGAGGGGGACAGCGTGACGGAGGAGGACAGTGTGACAGGGGCAGTGGAGGAGGACAGCGTGAGAGGGGCAGTGGAGGAGGACAGCGTGAGAGGGGCAGTGGAGGAGGACAGCGTGAGAGGGGCAGTGGAGGAGGTCAGCGTGAGAGGGGCAGTGGAGGAGGTCAGCGTGAGAGGGGCAGTGGAGGAGGTCAGCGTGAGAGGGGCAGTGGAGGAGGACAGCGTGAGAGGGGCAGTGGAGGAGGACAGCGTGAGAGGGGCAGTGGAGGAGGACAGCGTGAGAGGGGCAGTGGAGGGGGACAGCGTGAGAGAGGAGGAGGACAGTGTGAGAGGAGCAGTGGAGGAGGACAGCGTGACAGAGGAGGGGGACAGCGTGAGAGAGGGCAGAGGAGGGGGACAGCGTGAGAGGGGGCGGCGTGAGAGAGGGAAGAGTGTCTGGATGCAGAGGGGGCAGAGTGTCTGGGGGGGCAGAGTGTCTGGATGCAGAGGGGGCAGAGTGTCTGGATGCAGAGGGGGCAGAGTGTCTGGGGGGGCAGTGTGTCTGGATGCAGAGGGGGCATTTTTGCAAACAACTAAATAAGTATTTCTGTCCTGACCTAAATACTTATTACAATTTTTTGACCCAACTACTTCTAAAACAGGACTGCTCAGTAATTATTTTGGAGGGGTGCCTTGAAAAAATTATGGAGACTCAAAGGGTGCCGCGAACTGCAAAAGTTTGGGAACCACTGGATTATACATTAAAAGAGCAGTCTTGAGCTTACCCATGTAACCGTTGACAAAATGCTGCTTTTGTTGTCTAGTAAAGCAAATCAATGGATTTTGCTCATTTAGCATTACGAAACAATCTACAAGAATGATCTTTAACCTACTCAGTGCTTATCCTACATTTATATGATGTTTTGGAAAAGTTCACAAAGCCAATGTTTGTTTTACAATTACTTTGAGGAAAAAGTACAGTATTCAAGTCCTCAGTGGCCCTGCCAGTGGCGATCCATTTGTTCAACCCAACTGCCAAACAACCTGATTAGTGTCCTGTTTGTGCGCACAGATGGTATACCCAATATCCAGCCATTTATAAACAGATCATGCGGGACCCATGTTACCTGTAGGGGACACACATGAAACACACACTGGTCAATTACAGCTATCGACCGACTGGATTTTATATCTTGACCATTTGAATCCAAAAGATTTATAATTGTTCAAGATAATTGTGTAGAGGTCTGAACATGCTATTTTCAGAGCAGTTTGGTAAAAATAAAAAAACTGTCAGGTTCTTCCAGCTAATTAAGAGTTAAATGTCATCAGAAATAATCTAATGCATAAGGCACATATGAGAATTCTACTCCTATTTCTAGAAATAAATAACCAGCAGTAGTTAGACAACAACAGCTTATTATGTCTCAGTCCTTGTTACTGTGTAGCAGTGAAGGGAATGCATGGAAAAATGACAGCAGTGGTGTTTAAATGTTTAATGTTCAATGATTAGCAGCTGACAATGTTTTCTTCTCCCCAGACTGTATCATATACACAGTTTTTGTACCCAACCAATGCCTTGGGAGCCCGTCGAAACACAATAGACTCCACTTGCTCCTTTTCTCAGTTTCGTAACGCGAGTCACCGCAACCTGACCCTGGGAAGAGCCAACAGTATCCAGGGAAGCACTGATGCAGGTGATACGGTCGTTTTACAGACATACATTTACCCTGCCGTGGTCTTTAGGTGGGAATTACACTTGGGGATATTGGTTTCAATGTACGTGTGTGTTCATTACAGTTACAGTAGCTCTTAAGAGAGACATTAAACTTGTATTGAAGTGCTTTATTCGACAACTACCACCGTTGACATAATTTTAAGTCTGTAGTATTCCTTGCCCAACTTTTTTTTTTATGGTAGTACTGTACCATGATGGCAGCTAACTAATAGGTAGAGCACTTCTACTTATGTATTATTTGCAATTTTCCATATTTATCTGTGTTTTTACAACACAATGTTTGTAATGCTTTGAGAATAAAAATTATTTATGTTTTCTCATGGTTTACCAGATACTTTTATTGTTATTTTTATTCAGGTAGCGACATAGGAGACTTTATTGAGTATGATCCAAATCTCCTGGATGATCCTCAGTGGCCGTGTGGCAAGCACAAACGGGTTTTGATATTCCCTTCTTATATGGTAAGTCTTACAACATTATTTCGGACAATTATGTTTTTATGCTAAGGTTCAGTAAGAGTATGGTAATGTTCAGAGATACATTCAAAGCATTATGATGGATAAATATTTCAACAGTTCTGCCTTTTGAGAGCCTTTTGGCACGGCTGTGAACATGGAGGCCTCCTGAGAGTTTTTATAATTGTAAGACTGAATAATTTCCAATACTACAACCCCCACAAAGACATTTTGTGTATGCCAGTGGTTCCCAAACTATTTCAGTTCACAACACCCTTAGAGTCTCCATAATTTTTTCAAGGCACTCCTCCAAAATAATTACCAAGCAGTCCCGTTTTATAAGTAGTTGGGTCAAAATAACATAATAAGTATTTAGGTCAGGACAGAAATACTTAGTAAGTTGTTTGCAAAAATAATACACATAAATCCAAGGGAAAAAAATATTTTTCTGTATTTTTTTCAATTATATTTGTCAAAGAATAATTTACAGCTAATATTAAAAGGAATAAGATTAAACAAAATAAAACAGCATGTACAAAAATCATCACACTGTGCCCCTTCACCTTTACACTGTGCCCCTTCACCCTCACGCTCTGTGTGCCCCTTCACCCTCACGCTCTGTGTGCCCCTTCACCCTCACGCTCTGTGCCCTCTTTCATGCACCCTCGCACTGTGTGTCTTCCCTCCTTTATTCACCCTCGCACTCTTTGCCCCTTTATCTGTGCACCTCTGTGCCTCAAGGAGAATCAGTTCTCCTTGTTTTGCTTTGCCCCTTTCAAACTCTGTTTATTTTCTTACCTTTTACTTGCCCTTCTCTTTTCTGTTCTGTCTTCTTCCATTGTTGCTCCCTGCTGCACTGCTTTTTACTGAAAATGTCGATGACGGTGCGCCCGACATGCAGTGCAACAGAGCAGAGTGGAGGTGTATTTTGGCAGGCCGGCGACCAAGCGGGTGAAGGGTGGCAGGTAGAGGGGAGCGCTTGGTGCCCCCCCACCTTGCCCACCCCGCTTACCGCCGGCCCGTGGCGCCTCTGTGACCTCAGTTTGGGAACCGCTGGTGTATGCAACAAATATGTATGGCAGCATGCAGGTATGACAGGTTCTGCACACAATACATGTTAGCTGTTATGGTAGGGCGTCTTGCATTTTCTAATTGGAGAATAAAGGTCACAAATATGTAAAGTAATTATTTTTTTATCTAAGCTGGTTTTAAAATGTAACCTGTAAGATAGTAGAATGGCTGTCAAACAGGTATCATTACTTGTTTAACATGGCAACCTTGCCTCCCTGTATTGAATACATAGCTTATAACAGAGACCTGCAACTGTTACAAAGATAACAAGTTAGGATAGACAAAATCCATCAGTTACGACTTACTATTGCTCCAATTGTTTATACTGACTTGTACTTTACGTTACAGACCACTGTTATAGAATATGTAAAACCTTCTGACCTCAAGAAAGATATGAATGAAACCTTCAAGGAGAAGTTTCCTCATATTAAACTGACTCTCAGTAAAATCAGAAGGTACGTGTGAACAGTTCACTTACACCAACTACAAGGGGGGTGGGGAAATCAGTATATATTTCTATATAACAAATATTTATATTTGTCTCCTCAGAGAGATTTTTGTGTTACATCAAATATTGTTATAAATCATAGGTCACTAACTTTGTAAGTCACCTCGCATACGTTCATATACTTCAACTGACACTGTCTAATGCTAATATTGTATTTAGGGTAGAAGACAACCTGTGGATCTCCAGGTGTTGTGACAGCTATCTGCTGGCAACGTGTGCTGGGGCTTGTAGTTTCACAATACCTGGAGAACCACATGGTCTCCAGGCCTGACCTAATGTGTCCACTAATCCCAATGATTTCACCTGCTCCGTGGCACTCCTTAGGGGTCTGTCTATGCTCGCTCTCAGATTGGCCTGCTTTGGACCTCAAATAGAGCTATTCCACAAAGGGTACCACATTCAGCATTTAAGACAGCCACACTAAAGGAAATACTCGCACATGACTAAGCATGTAGCTAAATCAAAATACTAAATAAGGGGTGAGGGATGGAATAGAATATTGAAAATCTGCACAACATTGTTGAAAGACTTTATTGTCTATCACAGGATAGGGACCATGATTGGTGGGTTACATGCAGTGCACCCTGCATTGTCTGCCACTACTCTGATTGATGCTGGATCTCTTGTTAGAGCTTTTCCATGCAAGTGTGTATGTATATGTGTGAATAGTGTGTGTGTGTGTGTTTGTATATATATATATATGTGTGTGTGTGTGTGTGTGTGTGTGTGTGTATATATATATATATATATATATATATATAATTATATAATCTATTGATTGTTGCCATTTATCTACAATATATGAACAGTATGCAGCATATTACTTAATATCCATAACATAGAGATTACATGGAGAGTGAGGCCACGTGAAATACAACAAGATATACTTTTAGGGGGGAATTCAATTCCCGCCGAAATAGCGCCACGATAACTCTATTACCGTTATTACGGTAAAGTTAACTCAGCTTTTTGCTCGCAGCTCAGGGAGCGTTGACACTACCGTAATCCTCCTTAGAGTGTAATGTGAGACAGGCAGATGCAGGTGGGAAATAAGTGTGACTAGTTACATTGGAGAGTACAGATGTGCAAGTCTAGGTGAGATTATGTCAATGTCCTATATATCATCGTATTCTAATTGGACTAGATAAAACCTCCACAGTAGATTCCAATATCTGGAAAGTAGATTATTATGATACATCAAAGTAAGGATGGACTAGAGTTGAATTGCTATTTTTAATACATATAGGTTACACTTACAACCAGATCACATGTTTAGATTGTGATAGACAGGACACATGGATATGGACTGACTGAAAGGGGCACACAGACATGACCTACAGAACATATAGATAGGACAGATAGAAACAAAACACATAACACATGGACAGGGGCAATTAAAGAGGTTTCTAGATAGATCATTTCTTTTCACGGCACACTACACCTATACACTGGTTATCTGATAGAATCCATTTACCAACTGAATTATAGTGCAATAATTATCCTTTTGACTATTGTCTACATAGCCTGAAGCGTGATATTCGGAAGCTGGCCCAGGATGATTGTGGCTATGAAGAACCCACAGTGGCTATGGCATTTGTATATTTTGAGAAACTTGCATTGAAGGGGAAGTTGAACAAACAAAACAGAAAACTTTGTGCTGGAGCCTGCATCTTATTAGCAGCCAAAATTGGCAGCGACCTCCGAAAACATGAAGTTAAACACCTCATAGATGTAAGTACATGAGCCTCGCTGCTTGTCGCAAATATGGCAACCACATTGCCGGAATGCAAACAGAAATAACAAAGGGCAAGAAAGAAAGAGAATTGACAAAGTAGATTTAAAAGAACAGAATGAACATTGTTTTGTTTTTTTTCTGACCATGGATTTCCCTTTAGATGAACACAACTACAGAATGGAAAAAAAAAAAACAATTTGTAGTAGGCATTACAGATATTGGTATGTACAAATAGACAGTAGAAGACTAAAACTAAAGCAGAATGTGTGTGTGTGTGTGTGTGTGTGTGTGTGTGTGTGTGTGTGTGTGTATGGGTATGTAGATACTGTGACTTTAGTTCAACTGAGATGTCTAAGATATTATTTATAAAAAGTATAATGTATTTTGTATTCTTAATATGTTCCCTACATCCCTCCTATAGACACAATGGGGACATCCCACTTATGGAACCAACACTGTTTTCTGAGAATAAGCACCATTTGAATTCTCCAGGTGTCTACTCCTGGAGAATTCTGCAAAGTATCAAGTTACATGTGTTATATCTGTTCCATAAGGTGAAGATATATAAACTGATGAAGCTAGCACAGGAGTGAGGCTCTAGTTTTTCTGATAGACAAGAAAACTTTTATGCAAGCCCTCCATTCAACTGTAATAAGGGAGTCATTTCTCCACATTAAGACATACCTGAAAGTGGTAATGATAAGATCAAACAAATGACTAGGGGAAATGTGCAAAGAACTCTGCACATTTCCAACCCATTATTTACCATATTGTGCAAAGAAGTCAAGCTATGCAGAATAAGGAAGCCATGGATGGTAGGAGCAGCATAGAGAGGAAGATAAACAATAGGATTGGAGAGGTGTGGAAAAAAACTGGCAAGTTGGAAGGGTGTTTGTATGCACAGAGGATAATAAACAAAGGAAACTGTTTAGTTTGGAACAAAGATGTAGATCGATGGAGACTGTAAATGTAGTAGTATGGGGAAGATTCCTGGCTGACATTGAGCAAAGTAAATTGTCTGAGAGCACAAGGTTTGGTGATGTGTGTCTGACTAAAGAGACATGATGATAATACAGACAGAAAAATGTAATTGGATTACAATATTTGTTTTTTACCTTTATAGAATAGTAAATTATCTTGACTTACCCTCACATGCAATGATACAATGGGGAGAATTCAGTTGTTGGCGTTACTTTCGACAGTAAACGTGGCCTGTGCACTATTACTACTAATATGGTTAAAATTACTGTATTAACAATTAGCGGCGCGTTATTGCTACACTAATGTGGCCTAATTGAATTTCAATTGAAACTTTTTTTTTTTAACAAACAATCTTTTTACTAAACAATTTGTATGCACACAGAGCACTTATATCCAATAGACTGAATTATTATTGAGCATGCACAGAAAATAGATCACTTAATTATGGGTGTTCAAACTTTGATAATCCTATTTATAAATCACTAACAGGTTTCTGTCTTTCTTTGCTTTCTGCTGTTTAGAAACTGGAAGAGAAGTTTCGCCTGAACAGACGCGAGTTAATGGCATTTGAGTTCCCTGTGCTGGTCGCCTTGGAATTTGCTCTTCACCTTCCAGAGCACGAAGTTATGCCCCATTATAGACGGTTGGTCCAAAGCTCCTAGCACAGGATAAACTTCACACAAGTCTTTTCTGGGGCCTTGGATGAACTTACAGAGCCAGAGCTGCAACTGGACATCTTGAAGTGCACTATGGTCTTCACACAGTGTAAGTAGCCATTTTGTGGTCTGAACACATTCACAAGTATGCAGCCTATTAAGTCTCTAGAAACTAGTGACATCACTGAGGCACAAGATCTTATTGATGTTACTTATTTACCATAAATGGCTAGTCTGCATATTAATAGTGCTTCAGATCACAAAATGACGGCCTCCACTGTGTCCAATCGATAGAAACAGCCTAATACCAATGATGTCATTGGTGCAACTCTGTTTTTTGTTTTTACAGACACTATTCCAAATAACTGTTGGGAGGTGACAACATGTATAGGGGCGGAAAGTTGAATATCAAACAAGCCATCTCCTCAGAACAGTGCATTTTCTCTTTGAAATCACAAGTGAACTTTTTCATCTCTGCGCCTTCAGGTCTGACACTCAATATAAAGTGAAAGACATTCCATTTATATACATTGTCAGACCTAACCTTCACTGTGTCAAAAACAAATGTGCCAATTTATTTTCTTAACTATTTTGGACAAAAAACTTGCGTACTTTACCACACACAATTTGCCCACCATTGCTGGAGGATCCCCAGAAAGTGACTTATGGCAGAATGGATAAGGAAGACTGTGCCTATGGAAACCTATTTTCTTACCATTGAATCTCTTGGCACCGGGCATGATACTTTTGGACAAACACTACAAAACATTTTATTCCACCAGTATACTATCTAAGCCTGAACCTTTTTGTGGCTTTCTTCAGTGACAACGTTTTACTATAAGGCCACGTCATGTTAAACTATTGCACTTTCCCACTGTGGAGGAAATGCGTCGGGTCGCACAACTTGATGTTGAGATTCTGTGCTCTATGTTAGAGTGCATTTTAAGCACGTTTTCTTGTGCTAAGGGTTGAGCAGTGGTCTCTGAACAATGTAAAGCAGCTGCCCATTATAATTTTGTGCAACAATACATTCATCTCCAACATTGCCTGAAGTGTGCTTCTATGAAAAATCAATGTAACCATATCTAGCATCGGAAAACAAAATGAATACAAATTGAATTGTACTGTATATTCTTAAGTTGTCTTATATTGGTAGCATAACGAATACTTGACTATTTTATATTGTTAAAACAATCAAATGTATTAAATAATATGGATGGACCACTGCATATGCCAGTTCATGTAATGTCCTCCACTAGGCACCGCAAATCATAAACTTTAAAGCGTCGTCTACCCATAGCAGAACCGGCTATTTTGTGGACTGAACCAATATTTGGTCAATTAATTCACTAAGAAATGGTGAATAAAAGTGAGGTGCTTTGAAGTCCTTTTCTAGTGAATTGACATGTTGCATTTTCATGAGGGTGGATACCTTAAAAACTTATTGCCACACTACCAAACCATATAAATAGAACTACATACATATGTATCTCTACCTGTATGTATGTGTGTACGTATAGAATATATATATATATATATATATATATATATATATATATATATATATATATATATATATATATATATATATATATATATATATATATAGAGAGAGAGAGATAACATTATTATTATTATTATAGCTACTCTATCAAAATTAGAAGGTATTTATATTTTTAGGGATGTATTAATATTTCCATTTTTTATTTTTTTTTGTAAATGTTCAATAATATGAATAATTTTTTTATAATTTGGTTTATGATGAAGGGCTAAGGTTGGGTGCCAAATGATTAAATTCAGTTCTGCTCAGACATGCCCTTGTGATCTGGTGTGACTCCTTTTGCTGATCAATAGTTTAAAAACAGATTACATTGTGCCTTCGACTGATAGCATATTTCTAGGTCTCACTCAATTACGCTTTCTCACTACATTCACATTGAAGTATTTAATTTTCCAATAAAAAATGATGTAAAAATTGGAAGTTGGATTAATTTAATATTTTAATTTTGAGGTAAAAATACCAGGTAATTACATTTGTCTTTCAACTGCCTTTAAAGGGCCACTGAATTTAAAATGGAAGTTGATCCAGTATGAAAAGATCCTGCAGAAAGTTATCTTAATGTAACTTAGCATTTTTTGTAGTTTCATTCACTAGTATTGCATAGGGCATTATTTATGAAGTGACCATGCAAGGCATTTGATCCGCAAGCATCTTTGATTTGTCATGAATCAGGATTTGTCATGAGCATATGTATACAGAACGGAGTGTGCACTTACATGACCAGATGACAGCTGTTGTGGAATGAGTAGATCATGCACCTGTTCTTGGACCGAAAGGGCGTTTAAAATACAGACTCTATTCTGTATGTTTCTATGGCATCCCAGAGCAGATGAACATGGCAGAGTGTGTTTTTAATTTATGCCTGCAAACCCTTATGCAGTGTATGTAAACTGTACCAGTACTGGGTAATGAATTACAAATGACATTTAAAACAAATTAGACCCTAATTAATAAAACATTGATCTGATCCATATTATAAATATCCGTATTCTCAAAAAGAAATATTTAAACACTAAGCCAGCGTGGAGCACTGTGGTCATGAGTTCAATTCCCGACCATGACTTTATCTGTGTGGCGTTTGTATGTTCTCCCTGTGTTTGCGTGGGTTTCCTTCGGGTGCTCTGGTTTCCTCCCACACTCCAAAAACATACTGGTAGGTTATTTGGCTGCCGACAAAATTAACGTGTGTCTGTCTGTCTGTGTGTGTATTTTAGGGGTTTTAGACTGTAAGCTGCAATGGGGCATCAACTGATGTGAGTGACTAATATTCTCTGTTCAGCGCTGCAAAATTGGTGGCTCTATATGAATAAATGATGATGATCTATCTTGACTCCAGTGGAGATCAGGAGCACAGAATAATGTTTGGTGAGCATATACCAATTGTTCTTTTTTTTCCCCCCAGCATATATACTATACATATGGGGTGGCACATTTGCACTGCCATTACTGCTACCAAATGATCTTCCTGCAGGCCACAATAACATGTTTGATAGAAAAAAAAAAAACTTTTTTACCCTAACAACATGCAGTCATTAAAGTCCTTATTGTAGATTGTATATTTGATATAAAATACGTGTATTGCATAAAATAAATTATTTTGTAACCTACAGAGGTATCTTCTACCTGGATTTACTGGGAGCTCTTTGCCCTGGTCGAAACTGTGGTTTGCTTATGGGCACAGAATTTTTACGGTACTGTTTTCTTCCTGTGTATAAGCTGCAAGACAGCTAACGAAAGACAGTTCCTTTACATTACTTTTTGCACGTTTTTTACATATATTTCTAGATTAGTTTAAACGTTTTAATAGATTTTACAGTTCTTATCTAGTGTTGTATAGTGTTTTATTATTGCTAATCACGTTCTCTGCGTTTCATGAAGGTTGTGTTTTGTGCCTTTCATTTAACGTTTTCTATATTTCACTTGCTTTGTGCTATCCTACGTACCCCTAAAGTAACTTGTAACAAACAAACCTGCCCACCTTGTGCCAGCAAATTTAGGATCATTACAGAAGCTTCCATGCATCAGCTTATGTAGAGGGATGTATGCAATTTTTAATTTGATACTATCAGTATGCAGTACAGCACATAGAAATCGTTTTATAGCAGATTATAAAACGCCAAACGTGTATCTTTCCATATACGCAGCATGATAATCCAAGATCATTTAAAAGGGATGGAATGTCACCTCAACAAATTTGCATGCAGTACACTTTATAGCTGTGCTGTTTAGTTTTAAAGGCATTTTATATCTATAGGTTCACAGGTCATATGAGGACATACGTTATAATCTTGCAATAGAAATAGAGAGTACAGTACAAATGTATGGTGGAAAACATGCAGGAATTAATTACATAGTATACTGGTGACCTGTTTCGGTAGAATACATAAAGAATACTTAAAGCAAACAGCTCAAATAATTATAGAATAAATTAGGAAGTATTATAAGAATGATTTATATTTTTGTTGGCGGTAAAATTACCTCTAAAAAGTAGTTGTGTTTCTTAAAATTCATTCTCCTTACTTATAAGGGGACATTTGACACTGTTCCTGTGTCATATTGATTCAAGCTGCTATTAATGATTTACAGTTTGTTATGGTGTATGTGATAACTATGGCAACCACAGTCATATGACATGATGTATTGATCAAAACAACTTTGGTCAGTTCACTCTGCCCTGCCACCATGTTGCCCACCAAGAAGCTTGGTAACTGACTCACATACTAAGCAGGTTGTACCCCTATTGGAAAAATAGAAATGTTTGAAGGTTGAAATGTTTCAAGATTTTTGCAGTGACAGCCATGTGAATCTCCCCCTCAGATCAATTTTGCCAAAGGAAATCATAGGAGGTCCTCCTGGGGATAAAAGGTATATGTAGGATTATAAAAGCTCATATTTCCAAATTGTACCTAAAACATTATTCAGTAAACATCTCATTTCATATACTGCTATATATCGGTACCTTAATCATTCTGCTTGCAATAACCGCTATGCAGGATACTTGAATACAGAAATGCCGCCTTACTGTATGCTGATATCCTACATCTATGTGTCAATCTGTTGAACATCATTTTATTACCATTTATCTCACTATCATAACATATATTCACTTATGTGATATTATTGTTGTGAATACAATACTTTTGCAAAATAACCATTTTGAAGTTATTCACTATATATATTTAAACACACCCCTCGGTGTGCCATTGTTTTTTACTTTACTTGATATTAGAAAATTACATTTTTAATTCCAAAGCTCTGCACTTATATAAGTAAAAATATGTATTCATACAGGGATGGATGTAACAGAAATAAGAACCCTAACCTTAGTAAAATTTTCAGAAATGGGAATTAACTCCCATTTCTCCAACACATATTGTGTCTAGCCTGTGTTAAATACATTCTTAAAGGCTTATCACATTCCACAGTCAGATTTTACCATTAAGGTCCACGGTTTCGTTCACACTACTAGGGGATAGACTTCTGAGTTCATATATATCCAGAAGGCGTTCTGTCAGCAGAGCCGCTTATAGCAGTCTACACCTCTTTCTGTTAACTTGATATGTTCTATCCACAGTATTTTTATGGGGGCTGGATCTGAATTGTGGACACTTTCAAAGTGGGACGTGGGACACACTGTGGTTCTTAAAACCAAAATGTTTTTTATGAACTACAAATCTTTTTTTATTATCTGGTCGTCCTTCCTACATACTGTAGCTCACAGCTACATTGCAGGATATATATATAATATATATATATATATATATATATATATATATATATATATATATATATATATATATATAATTATACACATTCAGTATTGCAGTTTATATAACGTTTTACATGGAATTTCTTCTTGATAGTGGAAGCAAATTCTACAGCCCTTTTGTCAATGTATTTGCATGTAATACATTCTAGTCTGCCACATTTGTAGCAACCAATGGGTCTCCCTGGAATCCAACTTTTTGCTCTTTCGACTCCATCAAAGATCTTAATTTTTTATTTTTGGGGAATAAACACAACTTGGTACCTAAAATATTTTTCTAACTATTAGTCTTCTTAAAGATAACAACTGGATTCTCTGATAAGTACGTTTTTAGAACAGTATTTTGTTTCAAAACAGTAGTTGTTCTTTAAGACATTTCTAATTTCGTATGAACTTCTTTTAAACCTAGTCACAATGGGCAAATTATAACTCAAAATTTTTAATTTTTTTTATTGTTAGGGATAAGTAAGGTGTCTATTATTACTACCTGTTCATATGCTTTAGAAAAGATAGGATTTGGATAACCTCTTACCTTGAAGTTTTTCATCATATTTTTGACTTGTGTTTTAAAAATATTCTTCATAGAGCAATTGCGCTTAACACGGAAAACTGACCCCATGTTCTTGATTCACTGTTTCTGATGCACACACTTATGGGGTAAATAATGACATGAATCAGGCTCGCTCTTTATAGAATGTAGACGTCACTTTTTGTGTGCCCTGCACTGCTCGGGTTACATCCAGAAAGTTCACAGAGGATTTGAGAACATTGGGCGAATTAGTGTTAAGATGACTTACAAAATTTTGTGCTGATAATTCATCCCCGTCCCAAATAATAAATAAATCATCTATATATCTACCATAGTACACCAGGCTCACAAACCAGTCACTGGCCCAGATGTATTAGGACTCAAATTTTCCCACATAGAGATTGGTGTAACTGGGCGTGAACCTGGTTCCCATGGCCATCCCCATAGTTTGTATATAAATATCACCATCAAATAAAAAATAATTATG
The DNA here is from genome assembly GCF_038048845.1 of Mixophyes fleayi. NCBI lineage: Eukaryota > Metazoa > Chordata > Amphibia > Anura > Limnodynastidae > Mixophyes > Mixophyes fleayi. The sequence goes on from NC_134406.1 coordinate 212,272,949, forward strand.
TGTGAGAATGAGTGAAATACTGCTGAGAGAGTATGGATAATTTTTTCACCTCTCCACTGTGAGGGTAAGATCATGCACTTTGCTCTGGTGTACTCTAAGCCACAACTCACTCCTCCTCTGCAGGGGTGACATCACTTGTTTGGGCTCTGATACTTACCTCCTAGTGTTCTCTCATCCCTGGTCACCCCTTTTCTGTGGTGGTGACTATTCACATATTTGCTGCCTCTCTGATCCCAGTGGGATGTCTCTGGGTTCACTCGCTCGGTGCTGATTAAACCTTAGTGTAATATATCCCTGTAATATATATATATTATAGGGACCTCTCTGAAGGCAACTGCTGTTAGGTCAGTGGCGCATTATAATTGTGCAAAATTTAACCCGCTCAGAGGACAGTGGCAGGTGGGGAGTTTGACTGAGGCGGTACACATGTCACACTGTAACGCAGGTGTCCTAAGGCAAGCTCAGGGAGTACAAAAACATTCCGTGGAGCTATTATACAGTCATATTCTGAGGTAATTTTTCCCTCAAATCTCTCCCATTTCACTCATATTCTCACAGTCATGGTATACTTTGGCCCCTAGTGGCAGCAGGTCATGGACCCACTCCTCAGAATGCCAGGAGTCCTCTGGACCTCCTCAACTCTGTCCCGAGGATGGTGACGTCTTTAAGGGTACAATAGTTTGCATCTTCTAGTGGAAGGAGCAGGAAGCTACTTGCTAAATGCTGGGAAGGCACACTCATACTTCTCTTATTGCACCCATGTGCAAACATATTTTGTGGGACAAGCTATTTAAATGAGATGCAAAATGTGGAGAGGTCACATTTACTGGGGTGTTTATTACCTTGTTAACGCTTGGCCGCCGAGCCGCTTTTCTCCATAATCATACTGTTCATTTTATGGGTGACCAGGAAATGCTGTTAATCATTACACTGAAATACCTGAAAACTGGTTTATATTAACTGGGTTTTTGTTCTGTTGTTTTTTTGTGGACAGAAAAGTGCACATTTAAATATACAACCTTAATTATCAATGAGGTACCGACAATAATGTAGCAAAAAGGTTTAACCTACAGCCATATTTTAGTGAATTTACAAATAATAATAGAACATTTGATTAGACTGCTCTTGTCATGGGTGAGGTTAGAAAAATAGTACCTTTCATTTAATATAAAATTATTAAGTTATTGCGTATAATTGGTTATATTAACATTTTAACAGATTTACACCTATAGGCGGGAGAATTAACTGCAATGTAGAATAAGGGATTGTCTTCAATTTTAATAAGAAAGTCTGGTTTTGCACTTAGAGCAAAGTACTTTGTTACTTCAGGAAATCAATCCAAAGTTATATTCAGATTATATATTTATTGCTGATGTGACATACTGCAAGTTGCACCATGATACTATAAAACTATCCACTTGACATATTGAGATTATTAAGGGAAGGTTTGGAATGTATTGTTGAAGTCAAATCATAAATTTGTCTGATGCTTTTTTTTTTTTTTTCTTTTTTTTTTAAAGTTTCTTCATGGTGAATTTAAGCCAAGGCCTTTTATTATAAACCATTTTATTCAGCCATCATACAAGTGCAAAGTTATGAGTTATTTAACGTGTTTTATATAAAAGAACAAATACCCTCAATTGCACATGAATGGCAGGACATTTTCCTTATAGAAATAAAAGTTCAACATCATCTCTGTATATACATGTAGTCAACAAGGAACAAATCTCAAGATACGTGTGTTGTTGACTACAGGTGTATTTTTACTCTACTACCCTGCAGCATCAGCTGGCAGCATAATACAGTGGAAAATAAATACATTTACAAAAAAAAAAAAAAAAAAACCGTGCCCCCTCCCAAACAGATTAACCCTAGTGCTGCCAGCGTAGGCTGGTAGTAGCAAAATCAGGGGGACAAAAAAACATGGGGTCCCCTCAATTTTACTGCAACCAGCATTAGGCTTAGCAAGCCAGGGCTGTTGGCACTATAACAGGGGAAATTGCAGCGTAAGGTCCCCTGCCATTAGAGACAAACCAGCCCCAGGCTGGTCAGCACGTGGCTGGATTCCCTAGGGAATCTGCAAAAAAATGTGCAGGCTGCCCTATAGGGGTACCCAGCCCCATGCTGAAACTACTAGAGCTCTTTCCACACCCCTGGGCGATGGGTGTGGGGTAATAAAATAGTTTGTAATAATAAAAATACCATTTTGTGTTTGTGCACTATAGGTCCCAGCAAGCCCAGGCTGCTATTAACAGTTTGGGCATGCTGGTGCTTGTAGTACTACAACCACCAGGTTGCCAAGGCATGCTGTCACTTGGGGAACCACAAGTGCCAGCATCCCCTGACACCCAGGGCCTGCTGTGACCTGTAGTGCCCCAACACAGAATTTAAATAAACCAGTCACCTTGTTTTACCATTAAATGTATTGAAAAATACCCCTCCCCCTGCTGATGCTCACCATTATCTGTGGTCTTCAACTGTAAGGGAACCAATCTTGGAATATGTTTTGGGGTTAAAGCTTACAAGGATCTGTGGCTGTCCCACAAAAAATTAAAACATAAAAAATAATCCAACCATGTAAGAAAAACAACGAACAAAAAAAAACCCAACTTCTGTTCTTGTAGCTTGAAAAACTCATAGGGGCATATTCAATTGTTAGCGAGTTTTCGAAGTTCGAGCGCGTTAATTTTTTGGCTATTTTTCCTTATATTCGAGCGCGGAAACTTCTCCCGCAATTCTATTTTTTTATTTATTTTTACCGAAACGGTGTTATCGCGCTCCAACCGTTTGTCAATGTTAAAGTATAGGCTGGATGCGAACCCTCAGCGGAAAAAGCTATTCAATTGTTTTTTAACGCTGAGTGTGAAACAGGCAAATCTGCTGTTTCATCTCGCACCTCCTTGGTCTGCTCAAAGAAATATTTTTTTTATTAAGTTAAGAAAAATATACAGTAAACTGAAAAAATAGGTGTAAAAGTTCATAAAAATAACCTAAAAACTGAGAAGTACTTAGAAAAGTGTAATAATAATCAATAATTTTTGGAAAGTTCCCCCTTTAGAAAAAAACATTAGTGGTGCATGTATTTAAACTTTTTTATATCATTTTTTTTTAGAGAGGGGGGGGGGGGTGGTTGTGCCTGACCTCAGTTAGCTCTCGATGAAAAGTAGCATGTTTTTTGTTTTAGTTTTTTAAAACCAAAATCGTTTGCTCCCCACTCTATTTAGTCTTAGCCCTAGTGCTGGCAGGCTATTGATGTGTGAGTTAAAATCTTTGAAAAATTTGGCGTAGATTTCCCCCTATTTTAATTGAACCAGCACTAGGCAAACCAGCCGGGGTGATAGGCACTATAGAAGGGGGGGGAGGGAAACGCAGTTTGGGTGCCACGGCCATAATAACTAAACACCCACAGACTGTTCAGCGCTGGGCTGGATTCCCTAGGGAGTGTGGTCCACTGAAAAATGTAAGCGGGCCACCCCCCTAGGGACACCCAGCCCAGTGCCGATAGCACTAGGGCTCTTCCTACTACCCCTGGGCTGTGGGTAGTAGGGTAATAAATGGGGATTTTGTATGGAAAAAAATAAAATAAATGTTGATTTGTGGAACTACGTGTCCCAGCCAGCCATGTTGGCCTAAATAGTGTGGACATGCTGCTACTTGTCTAACTACAAGCACCAGCGTACCCAGGGCATGTTTGCACTTGTAGAACCACAAGTGCCAAAATGCTCTTACACCCACGGCTGGCTGTGATCTGTAGTTCCACAAAGTAAAATGTTAAATAAAAGCACAACACCCTCATTACAACCACAAATCTTTATTAAAAATAATAAAACCCCAAGAAATACAGTAAACACCCTCATGTACACCATAGATTTTTATTGAAAAAAAACCAAAACAAAATACTCATTATTTGTACCTTCGAAGAAATGTCCGGCTTGCCCACTGTGCCACAAATATTTGTACCTTACAAATGTCCATGCAGAATCTGCGCTATTATTTTCTTGGCAGAGAATTCTCATTAATGATGAATCATGAATCGTTGGTGTGGATGCAGAACAAACTAAGTGAATGCCAAGGTAACCCGCTGGTTCTTGCCACTGCAACCTTTCAGATTTACAGTAGAACATAGACTGGAGATTTTGCACATAAATGCAGATGTACTGTCACGGATATTTGTGGTCCTCAAATAGTCCGCACCACCCTACACAGTGATGCACTGGGTAGTGATATGTGACAAAGGGAGTGGTTTTCCACAAGCCTTTAAGAGAGGAGTTTGGTATTCAGCTAACAGTCTGCAGGGCATGGCTGCAGGCAGAGTTACACATTTGTACAGCAGTGCACCTAGTTTAAATTTACACAGTACACAGGTGGAAGACATCTGGGTGACAAAATAATAGTATAGAGTATGATTTAACTAACATATTTTGAAGTGGTTTAGAGGTATATTTTTTCAAAGCTAACAGGAGCTGTCGGAGTGTGGCTTCAGTGAAACTAATCAAGCAAAGCACCCGAAGAGAACTCCTCTATAAAGACCAGGTAGGAGAGTCACCTTTCCATCAAGTTAGGGCAGTAGAAGGAGTATAAAGTGTTTAAGCCTGAGTTATTCATTATGCATTGTGACCGTTGCTGAACAAGTTGACCGGTTACTAGGGAGAAAGTGTGTGGAACTTTGTGTTATCAGCTGCTTTGCCATTCTGACAAGAAAAGCCAAGTACAACCAAGAAGTGTGTGCATCATCAGAAGGATGCTCGTGCCACAATATAAAGTAAGAATGCTTTCAAAAATAGAAGTGTTAATAGTTTATTTTTATCAATTAACAAAATGCCACATTAATGAACAGAAGAGAAATCTAAATTAAATCAATATTTGATGTGACCACCCTTTCCCTTCAAAACAACATGAATGCATCAATTCTTCTAGGTACACTTGCACACAGTTTTTGAAGGAATTCGACAGGGAGGTTTTTCCAAACATATTTGAGAACTAACCACAGATCTTCTGTGGATGTAGGTTTGCTTAATTCTTTCTGTTTCTTCATGTAATCCCAGACAGACTCGATGATATTGAGATCAGGACTTTGTGGGGGCCATATCATCACTTCCAGGGCTCCTTATTCTTCTTTATGATGAAGATAGTTCTTAATGACATTGGCTGTATGTTTGGGTTGTAGTCCTGCTGCAGAATAAATTTGGAGCCAATCAGATGCCTCCCTGATGGTATTGCATGATCGATAAGTACCTGCCTGTATTTCTCAGCATTGAGGACACCATTCTGACCAAGTCCCCAACTCCATTTGCTAAAATGCGGCCTCAAACTTGCAAGGTGCTTCCACCATGCTTCACTGTTGCCTGCAGACACTCCTTATTGTACTGCTCACCAGCCCTTCAGCAAACAAACTTCCTTCTGTTAAAGCCAAATATTTAAAATTTTGACTCATCAGTCCAGAGCGCCTGCTGCCATTTTTCTGCACCCCAGTTCCTATGTTTTTGTGCATAGTTGAGTCGCTTGTCCTTGTTTCCATGTCAAAGGTTGGCTTTTTGGCCTCAATTATTCCATGAAGACCATTTCTGCAGAGGTTTCTCTGAACAGTAAATGGGTGTACCTGGGTCCCACTGTTTTGTTTCCAGTTTTTCCAGTTCTGAGCCGAAAAAATATATTAAGCTTATCTCTATTCTTTACTGGATTTCACTGTCTTGCAAGACCACATTATAGACATAACCTGGCACCTGATAGCTGTGAGAGAAAACTCTCTCCTAAACATATGTGGTATCTAGGAATACGAAGAGGCACAGTGAAATCCAGGAAAATATACAGATAAGCTTAATATATTTTTTTTTATCTCTTACACTTAAGCACAATCATTGGGTTGGGTGTTTGGCGTATGGAGGTTCACTTGAAGTAAATGGTATTACACTATTGTTGGTTTCCATACTCTCTCTCATATCCTTTTATATACTTTGGAGCCTTGGAAGACACCTAAGTGACAGTTTGGGGACCATAACTTTGATTTGCCAGACAAAAAGAAATCTTCTGGTACACATATATATTAGCTGGCACATTGATAGATAAAGGTTGCCGACCCCTACGCTATAGTCTAGGCATATGCAGGATAGTACACTCTCAATTGTATAGATTGAGACATTTAGGGCTAGATTTACTAAGCTGCAGGATTTGAAAAAGTGGGGATGTTGCCTATAGCAACCAATCAGATTCTAGCTTTCATTTTGTAGAAAGTACTAAATAAATGACAGCTAGAATCTGATTGGTTGCTATAGGCAACATCCCCACTTTTTCAAATCTGCAGCTTAGTAAATCTAGCCCTTAGGCTCATTTTCATTTGAGACAGATCAGATTTCCTGATGTATTTCGTCTTTAAACATTTCCAGCTCATCGGTAACATAACATGTGAGCATGAGTACTGTGTCTCGCTCTTCCTGCCAACATGTTTGCCGCAGAAAAACACTTGTGGTTCGATTACCTTCCAAAAGCATTTAGTTAAACTATGCTGGTCTAAGTAGTGGAAATTCCCTGCTTCCAAATCATTCCTGCCAGCAGTGACAGCCTATAATTCCAATGAGAAATGGCTTAACCCCCACTCTCTGCTGTGAAAGTTAGAAGACTATTACTTTACTTATACTACTGACCAGTGTTATCATAATAAAGTCACACGGAGTTACAGTAACTTATCCCCTAAACCATGAAAGGGCTTACTGTATTATAAAGTATAGGGCCTATAAAATGAAACATTTTGTATAATGATACATATCGTATATAATAACATTCCATACAACAAAATATTGTGATCTTCAAACCTGAATTTTTAAAGGGTCTACTTTTAAATGACTTTAATTAATTTGTATATGCCAACTTGCAACTTTTCACTAAATATGTTGTGTTTTCTGTTTAGCTTCTGCTTGCAGTTTTCAGAAATTTATTTTTTTATGATCAAGCAGAGTTCTTTATATTCGGTGCCTTGGAGCACAACACAGAGCTGATGTCATCTCTGCACGGGATGAAACTGGATGTATGTGTCAAATCAGAGCTTTGAAAACACTCCAGTTTTTCACATTCCTTTCCCAACAGATTTAACCTGATTTGTAGTACATTACATAGGAAAATGTGAAAAGAGCCATCGGGAGAAAAGTTTCAAGTCTCAAGAAGGGAAAGAGATGTGTTACTATCAAGCCAATGAGCCAATATTAGTTTTGAGTTTATCAATACAATTATTATAGATAATACTGCATGATGTTTTGTACCACGATTAAATATAATCTGGACTGTCTAGATCAGTGGTGGGCAACAGACGGCCCGGAGGGCTTGTAGGTAGTCGCCAAGCCTTCATCTGCGGTCCCCCACACACCTGCTCCAGATCTTTGTCTATGCAGAGAACAAGGCAGAACGAGGGCCATCAACTTCTGTGTCACATGATGTCCTCTGTGCAAGCAGCATACCAGAGAAGGAGGGAGTGCAGCGTGCTCTTGTAACCTACTCTGTTCATCTCCTTTGAAGGATGGAGGGCTGGACTCAGGGCCTGATCAACCACTAGGCTGACCAGGCTGCAGCCTGGGGCGCTGGGTCCCGGGGGGCGCGGCACTGTGGGTATTTTTTTTTTTTCTTCATTTTTTTTTTCGGGGTGGGGGGGGTCGCCGCGGGGGGGGGGGGGGTGGAGGGCTTGACGATCAAAAGCATTGGTGGTCAGTGGTTAGCAACACACAGCCAATCGCCAGGCTGCCTGTTGCTGTGCAGCAGACAGAAAGCAGGACGTCTTCACTTCCTATCTGCTGATCTGAGGAGAGGAGCGACGCTGGCACAACTACAGGTAAGTGAAGGGGGGAACTGCCCTGCATATCTATAGGGAGGGGGGGGAACTGCCCTGCATATCTATAGGGAGGGGGGGGGACTGCCCTGCATATCTATAGGGAGGGGGGGGGGGACTGCCCTGCATATCTATAGGGAGGGGGGGGGAACTGCCCTGCATATCTATAGGGAGGGGGGGGAAACTGCCCTGCATATCTATAGGGAGGGGGGGGGAAACTGCCCTGCATATCTATAGGGAGGGGGGGGAAACTGCCCTGCATATCTATAGGGAGGAGGGGGGGGGGAAACTGCCCTGCATATCTATAGGGAGGGGGGGGGAACTGCCCTGCATATCTATAGGGAGGGGGGGGAACTGCCCTGCATATCTATATTGAGGGGGGGGAACTGCCCTGCATATCTATAGGGAGGGGGGGAACCGCCCTGCATATCTATAGGGAGGGGGGGAACTGCCCTGCATATCTATAGGGAGGGGGGGAACTGCCCTGCATATCTATAGGGAGGGGGGGGAACTGCCCTGCATATCTATAGGGAGGGGGGGAACCGCCCTGCATATCTATAGGGAGGGGGGGAACCGCCCTGCATATCTATAGGGAGGGGGGGGGAACTGCCCTGCATATCTATAGGGAGGGGGGGAACTGTATTGCATATCTATAGGGAGGGGGGGGAACTGCCCTGCATATCTATAGGGAGGGGGGGGAACTGCCCTGCATATCTATAGGGAGGGGGGGGGGAACTGCCCTGCATATCTATAGGGAGGGGGGGAGGGACTGCCCTGCATATCTATAGGGAGGGGGGGAACTGCCCTGCATATCTATAGGGAGGGGGGGGGAACTGCCCTGCATATCTATAGGGAGGGGGGGGAACTGCCCTGCATATCTATAGGGAGGGGGGGAACTTCCCTGCATATCTATAGGGAGGGGGGGAACTGCCCTGCATATCTATAGGGAGGGGGGGAAACTGCCCTGCATATCTATAGGGAGGGGGGGGAACTGCCCTGCATATCTATAGGGAGGGGGGAACTGCCCTGCATATCTATAAGGAGGGGGGGGGGGAACTGCCCTGCATATCTATAGGGAGGGGGGGAACTGCCCTGCATATCTATAGGGAGGTTGGGGAACTGCCCTGCATATCTATAAGGAGGGGGGGGAACTACCCTGCATATCTATAGGGAGGGGGGGAACTACACTGCATATCTATAGAGAGGGAGAGGGGGGACTGTCATGCATATGTATAGGGAGGGAGAGGGGGACTGTCATACAAATCTATAGGGTGGGAGGGGGGGCTGCCATGAAAATCTATAGGGAGGTAGAGAGGTTGATATGTATGAAGGAGGGCAGAGGAGGGGGGCTGATATATGTGACTGGGGGAGTTTTGATGTGATGCTGGGGGGATAGCTAGCTAGCAGAGTGGAGGTAAGGAAAATAACTGCAAGGGGGATGGATGCAAGGTGGGAGGTAAAGAAAATGGCTGCAGCAGGGGTTAAGGAAAATGGCTGGGGGGGGGTTGTGGTTAAGGAAAATGGCTGCAGGGGGTATTTAAAAAATAGAGCAGCTTTGGGGGGGCAGAATCTCATGATTGTGTGGTGGTCACATGGGTGGTCTCAGCAATCACTAGAATACTAAATATTAGTGAGATGGGGCTGGTAGAGGTTTGTATTTGATTGACAACAAATATTCAGATATTGCTTATATATGCCCTTCCAATGGGGTACTTTTAGCTGGCCATAATGGAGTGTTTTGTTTTAACTAAAGGGCCTAATCATTCAGGGTTTGCATTATAATACATTTTTGCATTTTCAAAAAAGGACACCAACTTTCCAGAAGCCAGCGAGAGGATAACAAAGATGCAAGAGAGAAGAGCAAGGACAGGTAAGAGACAATGGCACAATCTGTCTAAATTTGAATGCTGGAGAATACACCTGAACATTCATATTCAGGAGTGTTCCTATACACCTATATATTCGGAGGAGGGGGGGTGGGGGGCGCTGCGGCCGTATTAGCCTAGGGCGGCCAGAACCCTTAATCAGACCCTGGCTGGACTTGCGTCCGTTGAGTGAAGCCAGGTTCCCCATAACTCAATTAGACTTCAGCATGGAATATATGAAGAAGGCAATCCATCTAGCTAGATTTACTTTAGTAGTCAAGGCACAAAGGAAACTATATGGTTTTGATGCATCTAATACCAAATAGACACCATACCAGGCTTTAAAAATTGTCTGTTCCCTGAAGAAAGTTGCAGAAATTATTGTTGGAGAAGGGTCCTATGCAACATGACTGTGAAACGGGGTAAAAATGTTATCACACTACTTGAAACACAATGGAATACCTATATGAGTAGCCATGCCCTTAGTACTTTGCATCAAGCAAAGTAAAACAAAGTAGATCTGATCCCTCTGGCAGAAAACATTGTGATATTGCAAAAGTTTTTCAAGGATTCTGAGTAAAAGGCAAAACAAAAGTTGAAAGAAAACCCAACGCCTTCTCTATGAAAGATGGTTGGTCATCATCTCCCACATCGACTATTGTAATTCCCTCCTTACTGGTCTTCCCAAAATCAAACTTGAACCCCTACAATCTATTTTGCATGCAGCAGCTAGATTGCTTTTCCTTGCAAATCGTTTTTCGTCTGCTAAGTCACCCTGTCAGTCTCTACATTGTTTGCCAGTTTTTTAACGAATCCAATATAAAAAATTTCTACTAACCTACAAGGCCATCAACAAAATTGCACCAACATACATCTCCTCACTTGTCTCAAAATATCTCCCAAATCGACACCTCCATTCCGCACAAGATCTGTGTTTCTCTTCCACTCTTATCACATAATCCCATTCCCGTTTACAGGACATTTTTTGGGCTGCACCCACTTTGTGGAATTCCCTTCTTTGCATAATAAGACTTTCCTCTAGTCTTCAAACCTTCAAGCATTCTCTGAAAACTCACCTCTTCAGACAAGCTTATAATATTCTTTAACCACCATCTTAATTTCCCTAGATTACCCTATTACCACCCTCTACACAGCTAACACAAGACAACAGCCCTCTTGCCAACATAGTTGTGTGATTGAGCATATAGCCCACTAAATACTTTGTAACCTTTGCATTGTAGCTAGACAGATATTCATTATGATGTAGCACTTACCCTTCTGTATCAAACCATTGCCCCATAGATTGTAAGCTTGCGAGCAGGGCCCTCTTACCTCTCTGTATTATCCAATTTTCTTTTATTAATGTTTGCCCAATTGTAAAGCGCTACGGAATTTGCTGGCGCTATATAAATAAATGTTGATGATGAGTCAAACACTATTAGCTCATATTACACTGTTCAACAGAAGCAAGAAGGAGAAACCGTAAAACTACTCTTGGAAACATACATGGCAACAAGAACAGCAATGAACACAGATTTGTCAGAGAGCTCACCAAAATTTGAAAAGGACCTGAGTGATAGCTTGACAGGGTTAGAAATAAAAGATAAGGGGCTAGTAAAGTTCCTGTTCTGCTTATCAAAGAGGTACATTATTACTACACTTGACAAAGTTGCTGTACTAAGAGGCAACCCATATGTTTTTCCAAGGCTGGGAGTAATAACCCATCAGATCTCACCTCAACTAAGAAAACGTAGTCACACTGCGCAAATTAATGAACATAAAAGATAACCAATTAGATCAAGTTGCCAAGTTTATGGACATGACATTGTACATAGAGATTGTTACAGAGTGTAAAAATAATTTACAGCTGTCAAAAATCAGCAAATTACTAGTTGCCATGGAAAAGGGAGTCAATACATGTGAATCTCTTGAAGATCTAGTTTTTTTTTTCTCCAGAAGATCATTTTCTTTTCTAGTGTCTAGTGTGCTACCAGACTTCTCATGCAGTTACATTGTAATGTGATTAGCCAAAGGCATTGGTTGTTTAACAATGACCTGTGGCAGTGTGGCCCCCTGGAGCAGCACCCACAAGACGATGAAGAGGAGCCACCCTGGGGACAGCGCTGGAGCCAGCCAAGATGAAAAGAAAAGCAGACTCTACTTACTATATCATCAACATTGGGATGCTGGTAAGTTCTTTGATCCTTCCACGCTCCTCGACATTGATGACAGAGAATATGTACAGATTCACTGTCAACCAATCGTTGGCCAGAATGGCCATTTGATTTTTTGCTTGCCGTCTCATCCCTCTGTGCCGTTGCAGAGGCTTATACATAGCCATTGTGAGCGGTACTTACAGTCCAACGGCAGAGAGAGACCTGCGAGGAGCTCCAGAAATGAGTCGGCTAGATCAAGATATAAGAGTTGTGGAGAAGCAGCGGCGCCGAGCTCAAGAAAGATGGCGGGGAAAGCCAGAAGAGTTCCCGTAGAAGTCTGAAGATGGTGACAGGCAGTGGAGAGACAGAGAACTGCGGACTCAACAAAGAAGGCTGCTGGAGACCATCCATAGGCGAAGCAGCAGGGAGATGGCAATGAGCTATCACGATTCCCTTCTGCTGCTGACGAAAGCTGACAAACCTTTGGGCACCCACCTCTCAGGCCCATGCCTGCACTGTATCTTCTGTACACTTCTGGGGCACCAGGCCTGTTGCACATTTTGGGCGTTAAGCTCATGCAGAATAAGTAGGCACAAGGCCTGTAGCACCAAGTAGGATATAGTAATACTCTGTTTATCTGAGGTACATTGTAGTGTCAGGCTGTAAATTGTGAGTGGCATGTTTTACTGTACACATTTATTTAGGCATAGCCTATGGCCAAGGTAATTCAGGTACTACACCTGTGGGGACGATCTTCAGTACTAGGCTTGACATCAGTAGGAGATGATGATTGTCTGAGGATAACTACAGGTGTTTATGTTCTTTCTTAGACACAGTTCATGTGCTTAAACCATTGTAAAAGAGGTTGTGTACAGACAAAGAACTGGCTGCTGTTAAGTGGCATTTAGAAAAATCGATCTCACTGATCAAGGAAAGAGCCTGTGATACATTTAGACTGATGAGCTGGACGCTCTACAGAACAGGAGTTTGAAGGGCATTAGAAATGATGTGTACAAAACACTGAAAGGGAAGGAAAAAAGTTAAATGATGGGGAGGACAAGAGACAGATTGAAATTGAGAGAGAAAGGTGGGGGAGGAGGGGCAATATATAAGTCAGGGAAGATAAGAGGCTATGACTTTGCACTGCATAAATAGTTTTAAAGTTTTTATGAGACTGGTGTCAATGTGGTGTTTTGTATGTACACAAACTATAAAGTATGGTCCTAGCACATGGTCCCCTTACTCAGCTGTGTGTGTGTGTGACACTATATAAATAAAGCTTAATAAATAAATATGTACCAATGTTTTTAAGCACACATTTCATGTTTCATCTTTTGAAAAATATTTTGTGGTGTTAGCAGTTTACTTTCTTTGCCTCCTGACTCTCTCTACTCCTGTAAAAGTTGAATAATAATTATAACATTTCTGGGAAAATAGCCATTTCCAAAATAAAAGCCTTGGTCCTGGTGTTTCCCTTTACATTAAAGGGCCACTAAACACATTATACATGCTGATTATATAAAAATGCAAAGTTTTGAAACATTAATAAATGATATTGAAGCTTAACTCTACAATTTACATTGTAAGTAAGTCTAATCTTTTTTTTTTCTGCAAAGTATTGACTATTCCGTCTGTTGTTCAGCCATTATTATCTCAGAAAGGCTCAATGACATGACATGAAATGTGATGTGTGCAAGAGGTATAACATGAATAAACTTTCATATATAATACATTTGGTATTGTCTTTATCTTCCCATACAGATATTGTGGCACAGGCACCCTTCTGGTGATGCACATACGAACAACTTCTTTCTTTATACTTTGCTTTTATTGTCAGTATCAGGGAGTAGCTAGAGGGGCTTATCCCTGACAGTCAGGATAGCAACATAACACAAAGTTCCACTCACTTTCTTGGGATCCCAATGCTAAATTAACAGAGACCAACTCCATAGACAGCGGCCAACTTGTTCTGCATCGGTCACACTGAATAATGAACATCTCAGGCTTAAATACTTTACACTCCTCCCACAACTCTAGCTTGATGGAAAGGTAACACTTTCACCTGGCCTTTAAAAAGGTGTTATCTGCCGGTACTCTACTCGATTACTCTCACTGCAGACACACCCTGTCATCTGCTGTTAGCAGTGGAAAAACAAGCCTCTAAACCACTTCAAAATATGTAGGTTAAACCACATTCTATACTATTATTGTATTATTGTGTCACACATATGTTCTCTCTCTCTCTCTCTCTCTCTCTCTCTCTCTCCACACACACACATACCTATAAACATTTAAGAGATGTCTGTGTTCGAGAGAATTTAGACAAAAGATAAAAACAGACAGCTTTCAATGAGATCAAATGCAAATTGACCTAAACTTGTCCATACATGTTTGCCCATTTAATATCAAAGGTCTAGGAGCAGTATTATCACAAGAACAAGACAAAAGTGATTGAATGATCACTTATACAAGTAGGAACCTTTGAAAAATAGAGGACAATGATGGAAGAGTTTCAAGTTGGAATTCTTGGCATTGGAATTAATATTTGGTAGCCACCCCATTCACCATATTTATAGATAACAATTTGTGGGTACATATTGAAAAGGTTAAAGTGGGCACTGTAGAGCACTGGTGGGTATCTCACTGAAGTAACCAATGTAATTTAAAATTAGATCAGGAATAATGAACACCAATGCAGATGCTTTCTCAAGATTACTTGAGATAGAGCATCCTGAGAAGAATGAGAGTTGTGCACAAAGAAGAGGATTTTTTTTTTTTTACCTGAAATAAACTGAGTTGACAATCTAAAGTTCAAACACAAGTACTAGTATAGATTAAAAAGGTTTAAAAACAAGAGAATATATTGCATTACCTATGACATTTAACAGCAACCAATAGAGAGTTGACATTTGAAAGGGGGAAAAGCCCATCTTAACTTAATCAAACTCTTGCCCCAAATAGGCAGTATGATCATCCAAGATCATAAAGTCCCTTACAGACAAATAACAGTCCCTAAAGATAAAAGTAAAAACATTCTAATAGCCTACTACGACCATTCTGGACATTTCAGAGTAAAAAAGACAAAAAGAATCATCAGAGATAGGTGCAATTGGATTGGGATGAATGTTAATATCAATCAATAGTGTGAAAAATGCCTCCCACATACCTTTAAAAAAAAAAAAAAAAAAGCGAACAAAACAGACTGAACAATTATGCCAGATCAGAACCAGGTGGCCATTATAATTTATCACAATAAATTACTTAAAATTGCAGTGGGTACTCCAGACTTCACTAGTATTGGACAGACCCCATCCCTGTCATATAGCTAACATCAAGACTAAAATAGTCAGATGGTGCATAGATAATTTATTCCCATCCCTAACATTGCTCTAATCATTGTTCTAAAAGTGCTGATGATTGTTGTAACTAACTAACTAACATCTCTATGGTATCTGTCACTCATCTGTATGATAACTGATATGCATTCAGCTCCATTTACTATTATTATGCATTTTTGTTCCAGAAGGTATCTTGTACTACAATTATATGCTGTATTCCCTTATGGTGTCTTTCACTCTAACCTCCCCTTAAAAAACTACAGTCAGAATATGATTAGTACTCTTTCACCATCTTGATTATGGATTGTTTTACCAAATACTTGGTGGCAGTACCCATGTGTGTGATCAAATCGCAAACACTACACCAGATAAATTATTTAAACATTTCATCTAAATTTACAGAAGTCCTGAAAAAGTTTTGAGTGACCAAGGGAAGACATTTGAAAGCTAATTATCTCTATGAGTTATGATAAGAACTTTGCCAGAACGTGAAAGAAAAAGACCACTGATATTGCTGTAACTGGTACATTCATCCATGGGATACACACTATTCTATATAATGCTATGGTCACAAAGACAATTGCCAATATATGGACAAATGTCAGTGGAATAAGAATAATCGACAGAAAACCCTGATTACACTAAATTGGTAAAGGAATACCGACTGAGATTGCAATAAGTCAGAACAATAGCTTATGGGAATATACAATAGGCACTGCTGAGACAGACTAGATATTATAACCAAACTGTCCAAGCGGAACCCCTAGCTGTAGGTGAAAAGGTGATCTCAAGAAAAACAAAATAGGCAAGCAAGCTGCAAAGCCAATGAGACAGACAACCATACAAAGTGAAGGCTATAATTGGTACCAACAGACCTACCTATTAATATGTCTCAGAGAATGACAGTGGTACACCACAACTTGCAAAACCATACAATTGTCATGAGGAACAAACCATAGAGAAAATCCCTACTTGGTACTTGAAGGATAGGTTCTAAAAATATGGGCTATATGGGGACATCTATGTGTAAGAATGTGAGACTGTAGGACCTTACAGGGTGAGCTTTATCTTTTTTACTTGTTACTTATATGAATAATATAGTTGTGTTTATACTAATTATATGTGCAAATCTAGTTTTTTACATCTAGATTAGGTTGCACAAGTTTCACTGGAGACTCTAATTAACATTCAAAGTAGCTAGTGAATTAAAGGTATTTTATTCAATATAGGAATATTAGGTTTTATTTATCTAACTTATTAAAGACAAATATAGCATAATAGCATAAAACAATGAACTGACGATTAAAGATACAATCATAAATCGATTTATTAAAAATTACACTTCAACAATTTAGTCTGGGATGGGTATGCTGAGATAATGCTGATAGATTTTGGGGATTGCTGAGATTGCAATGCTGAGATATTGATATGAGAATAGATGTATGGGCTTGTGTGAAGATACTGGGTTTTCTAGCCCAATTCTACCCACTTCACGCTGGCTGGCCACCCAGGGGTGACTTACTATGCCAGGGAAGTCTACCCAGTACCTTCTAGGATTCTCAGTCACTCAGGCAAATGCAGTTAGAAAGTAGAGATGGGCGGGTCCGGTTCTCCGAGAACCGAACCCACCCGAACTTTGGGTATCCGAGTACCGAGCTGAGCAGCTCGGTACTCTCCCGCCAATTCCGAATCCAAATCGAGGCCGAACGTCATTGTGACGTCGTCGGATCTCGGGACTCGGTTCTCGCGATACTTCAACTTTATAAATACACGCCTCCACAGCAATCCATCGCCATTTGACAGAGGGAGAGAGCAGGGTGTAGTCATAGGCTAATTAGAGCAGGGACAGAGAAAGAATACAATATTGTTCTTGCAATTGCTCTAACCAAAATCGCTAGTGCAGAGAGGAGGATAGAGGTTTATTATTTTTTCTTCATATTTGGCACTCCCCAGCGCTTTTGGGTTGTCCCCCATAATTGTGCATTAATATTTCTGGCTGTCAAAAGTCATATCTGTCAGCAGTATCTACTCAATAAATGTTAGCACTCCTCAGTGTTTTTGGGGTGTCCTCTCTAATTGTGCATTAATATTTCTGGCTGTCAAAAGTCATATCTGTCAGCAGTATCTACTCAATAATTTTAAGCACTCCTCAGTGTTTTTGGGGTGTCCTCTCTAATTGTGCATTAATATTTCTGGCTGTCAAAAGTCATATCTGTCAGCAGTATCTACTCAATAATTTTAAGCACTCCTCAGTGTTTTTGGGGTGTCCTCTCTAATTGTGCATTAATATTTCTGGCTGTCAAAAGTCATATCTGTCAGCAGTATCTACTCAATAAATTTTAGCACTCCTCTGTGTTTTTGGGGTGTCCTCCCTAATTGTGCATTAATATTTCTGGCTGTCAAAAGTCATATCTGTCAGCAGTATCTACTCAATAATTTTAAGCACTCCTCAGTGTTTTTGGGGTGTCCTCTCTAATTGTGCATTAATATTTCTGGCTGTCAAAAGTCATATCTGTCAGCAGTATCTACTCAATAAATTTTAGCACTCCTCTGTGTTTTTGGGGTGTCCTCCCTAATTGTGCATTAATATTTCTGGCTGTCAAAAGTCATATCTGTCAGTAGTATCTACTCAATAAATGTTAGCACTCCTCAGTGTTTTTGGGGTGTCCTCTCTAATTGTGCATTAATATTTCTGGCTGTCAAAAGTCATATCTGTCAGCAGTATCTACTCAATAATTTTAAGCACTCCTCAGTGTTTTTGGGGTGTCCTCTCTAATTGTGCATTAATATTTCTGGCTGTCAAAAGTCATATCTGTCAGCAGTATCTACTCAATAAATTTTAGCACTCCTCTGTGTTTTTGGGGTGTCCTCCCTAATTGTGCATTAATATTTCTGGCTGTCAAAAGTCATATCTGTCAGCAGTATCTACTCAATAATTTTAAGCACTCCTCAGTGTTTTTGGGGTGTCCTCTCTAATTGTGCATTAATATTTCTGGCTGTCAAAAGTCATATCTGTCAGCAGTATCTACTCAATAAATTTTAGCACTCCTCTGTGTTTTTGGGGTGTCCTCCCTAATTGTGCATTAATATTTCTGGCTGTCAAAAGTCATATCTGTCAGCAGTATCTACTCAATAATTTTAAGCACTCCTCAGTGTTTTTGGGGTGTCCTCTCTAATTGTGCATTAATATTTCTGGCTGTCAAAAGTCATATCTGTCAGCAGTATCTACTCAATAAATTTTAGCACTCCTCTGTGTTTTTGGGGTGTCCTCCCTAATTGTGCATTAATATTTCTGGCTGTCAAAAGTCATATCTGTCAGCAGTATCTACTCAATAAATGTTAGCACTCCTCAGTGTTTTTGGGGTGTCCTCTCTAATTGTGCATTAATATTTCTGGCTGTCAAAAGTCATATCTGTCAGCAGTATCTACTCAATAATTTTAAGCACTCCTCAGTGTTTTTGGGGTGTCCTCTCTAATTGTGCATTAATATTTCTGGCTGTCAAAAGTCATATCTGTCAGCAGTATCTACTCAATAAATTTTAGCACTCCTCTGTGTTTTTGGGGTGTCCTCCCTAATTGTGCATTAATATTTCTGGCTGTCAAAAGTCATATCTGTCAGCAGTATCTACTCAATAATTTTAAGCACTCCTCAGTGTTTTTGGGGTGTCCTCTCTAATTGTGCATTAATATTTCTGGCTGTCAAAAGTCATATCTGTCAGCAGTATCTACTCAATAAATTTTAGCACTCCTCTGTGTTTTTGGGGTGTCCTCCCTAATTGTGCATTAATATTTCTGGCTGTCAAAAGTCATATCTGTCAGCAGTATCTACTCAATAAATGTTAGCACTCCTCAGTGTTTTTGGGGTGTCCTCTCTAATTGTGCATTAATATTTCTGGCTGTCAAAAGTCATATCTGTCAGCAGTATCTACGCAATGGATTCAAAGCAGTCCACATATGATCTAAATGAGCAACCAGGTTCTGTCACCAGTCCTGATGTTAGTGTTCCCAGTACGTCATCTGGCCAAGGCGATGTCAAACAACAGAGTGTTTTCAAATTAGTGCAAAAAACAAAAACCAAAAAAAAATTTACTGTATTGAAGCGAAAACGAAGTGTAACTGAGCAAAAGTTAAGTGACGATAAAAAAAAAATTGCAAGCATGCCATTCTACACACGCAGTGGCAAAGAGAGAATGAGGCCTTCACCTTTGGCTATTAGTGGCAGATCCCAAAAAGTTACCCAGCCTACAATTGGTGCACAACTACTGTTACGCGTCAAAGCTGAGCTGCAAGATACCAGTGAGGCATTACAGGAGAATATTTGCTCTGATTCACAAATGACAACAATCCCTGTGGAGAGTCCATCCAACAGTGGGATGTCTAATCGTGAGCATTCTGCTGATGTGTGCCTTAATAGCCCGAGTGTAGCCGGTGATACCCAAATTGAGGATGCCACTTTGGAATTAGAAGAGGATGAGGGGGAGATTTGTGTAGGCGACGAGGGCGCTAATGAGGATGTTGATGAGGATGAGGTTGTTTGTGTAAGTCCTGCACCAGTGGCAGCAGTTCTGGCACGTGACAAGAAAAAGGCCATTGTCATGCCTGGGCATAAAACAAAAAAATCCACTTCTTATGTGTGGAATTATTTCTACCCAAATCCAGACAACAATTGTATAGCCATTTGTAGTGTATGTGAAGCCACAGTCAGTCGAGGGAGGGACCTTAACCATCTTGGAACCTCGTCTATGTTACGCCATTTAACGAGAGTTCATGGCAAAGTGTTGGGAAAAGCTGAAAGTTCTTCCCAAAAGAATACAAGCACTCCCTCATCAGCTAAGACCCTCCGCTCACCGACATACCGACGGCCACAAAATACACCCACCACACCATCCTCATCAATATCCTCAGTAGCGCTCGGAGTTAGCCCGGCATCCCACTTAAGGCTGGATGACTCCGGCACTATTATTGATTCCTCTGAAGAAAGCGTTAGTCCTGCTGCTGCTGTTGCTGCTGCTGGGGGTGAATCGTCATCCCAGAGGCAGGTGAATAAAATGAGCAGTCCTACATTTCAGCAATTAACTGTGAAACAATCCTTTGCGAGGGGAAGCAAATATGACAGCAGTCACCCAGTCGCCAAGCGAATCACAGACGCCATGGCTGCAATGTTAGTGTTAGATCTGCGTCCAATCTCCACCATAAACGCAGCTGGTTTTTCACAGTTAATTGAGGTTTTGTGTCCGCGTTACAGAATTCCATCGCGACACCATTTCTCCCGTAAAGCTATTCCACAACTATACCAAAAAGTGTGTAAAAATGTAGAGATTGCGCTGAAAAATGCCATTCTGCCCACTGTTCACTTAACCACAGATATGTGGACAAGTGGAAGTGGCCAAACCAAAGACTATATGACTGTGACAGCCCACTGGGTTGGTCATTCACCTTCACCAGCAGGAACAGCAGCAGCATGTACACCACTACGTAACATTTGTCACAGGCAGGCCACTCTTTGTATCACCGGCTTCACTAACAGGCATACGGCTGACAATTTGTTACGCAAACTGAGAGATGTGATTGATGCATGGCTTATACCACTCGGACTCTCCCCAGGGTATGTCATTTCAGATAACGCCAACAATATAGTGCGAGCATTACAGCTGGGTGATTTCCAACATATTCCCTGTTTTGCTCACACCATCAACTTGGTGGTGCAGAGCTTCCTACGAAACAACCGTGAGGTGCAGGAGATGCTTTCGGTGGCCCGTAAAATTTCAGGCCATTTCAGGCATTCAGCCACAGCATGTAGGAGATTACAGCAGCTCCAAGAGCAGTTTAACTTGCCCTGCCACCAACTTAAGCAAGAGGTGGTAACTCGGTGGAATTCCACCCTGTACATGCTTCAGAGGATGGAGGAACAGCGCAAAGCCATCCAAGCATATTGCACAAGTCATGACATTGGGAAAGGAGGGGGGATGTATTTCACTCTTGCACAGTGGGGAATCCTTTCAGTGCTGTGCAAGGTGCTGAAACCATTTGAAGTTGTGACATGTGAGGTCAGTGCAGACTCTGCTAGTTTGAGCCAAGTCATTCCTTTAATTAGACTATTGGAAAAGCAGCTTGAGAAAATGAAGGAGGAGCTGAAAGCAAGCAATTCAGCAAAGTATGTTGGCCTTGTCGATCAAGTACTTAATTCGCTTCACAATGATCCTCGAGTTATTAAGATCTTGAACTCGGATCAGTACGTTTTGGCCACTGTGCTTGATCCAAGGTTTAAAACCTACATTGAGTCTTTACTTGTAAATGAGCGAGATGTGAACTTTTGCAAGGAGCTATTGCTCAGCAAGTTGGCCGCTGAACTGGGCCTCGGCTTGACGACGTGTCCTCCTTCACTTTCTCAAGCTGTTGCTCGTAAAAAATTAAATTTCCAAAAAAGAAGCAGGGAAGACACAGGGGGCAGACGAGAACAATTTAACATCTGGGCTGGTTTGAAGGATTTTTCAAAAAAAAGTGTCACTTTGCCCATAAGTCCATCCAATATGAGTATAAACATGCAAAGGATGGTGGAGGATTACTTTCAAGAGGTAGTTGATATGGAAATGTCAGACAGTCCCTTTCCTTACTGGGAAGAAAAGCAAGCTATTTGGAAACCCATGTACAAACTTGCTTTGCAATACCTAAGCTGCCCACCCTCCAGTGTGTACTCTGAACGAGTGTTCAGCACAGCAGGGAACTTAGTCAGTGATCGCCGTAGAAGGTTACTTCCCAAAAATGTGGAGAAAATGATGTTTATAAAAATGAACTACATCTTCCACGAGGAAGGCCTTCACCATCCAAGACATGCAAGCACTGACTGTTCTCTAATGGCGGATTCAAGCGGCGATGAATTGATAGTCTGTGATGATGACGATAACACTGATGAGGGTGAGGATGAAGCTGAAGATGATGCCGATAACATCTTTTTAAAACTTTCTATGTAAGTGTAGGGTGCAATCTACCCCCAAAGAGGAAAGGGACTTGTGGCATTTCCATATCACATACCATCTTGAAAGGCTGCTGTTAGGGCAATTTATCCTTAAGGGTAGGGTGTCATAGACAGAGTGACCCTAAACTGGCTTTGTCCATTTTTCATAATATTGTACAGTCTATAATGGCTGAATTTTTTAGTATTTTATACAAGTGGAGGGGGGCCTAGAGAGACAGAAACCAAACTGGCTTTCTCCATGTCAATTAATATTGTACAGTCTATAATGGCTGAATTTTTTAGTATTTTATACAAGTGGAGGGGGGCCTAGAGAGACAGAAACCAAACTGTCTTTCTCCATGTCAATTAATATTGTACAGTCTATAATGGCTGAATTTTTTAGTATTTTATACAAGTGGAGGGGGGCCTAGAGAGACAGAAACCAAACTGGCTTTCTCCATGTCAATTAATATTGTACAGTCTATAATGGCTGAATTTTTTAGTATTTTATACAAGTGGAGGGGGGCCTAGAGAGACAGAAACCAAACTGTCTTTCTCCATGTCAATTAATATTGTACAGTCTATAATGGCTGAATTTTTTAGTATTTTATACAAGTGGAGGGGGGCCTAGAGAGACAGAAACCAAACTGGCTTTCTCCATGTCAATTAATATTGTACAGTCTATAATGGCTGAATTTTTTAGTATTTTATACAAGTGGAGGGGGGCCTAGAGAGACAGAAACCAAACTGTCTTTCTCCATGTCAATTAATATTGTACAGTCTATAATGGCTGAATTTTTTAGTATTTTATACAAGTGGAGGGGGGCCTAGAGAGACAGAAACCAAACTGGCTTTCTCCATGTCAATTAATATTGTACAGTCTATAATGGCTGAATTTTTTAGTATTTTATACAAGTGGAGGGGGGCCTAGAGAGACAGAAACCAAACTGTCTTTCTCCATGTCAATTAATATTGTACAGTCTATAATGGCTGAATTTTTTAGTATTTTATACAAGTGGAGGGGGGCCTAGAGAGACAGAAACCAAACTGGCTTTCTCCATGTCAATTAATATTGTACAGTCTATAATGGCTGAATTTTTTAGTATTTTATACAAGTGGAGGGGGGCCTAGAGAGACAGAAACCAAACTGGCTTTCTCCATGTCAATTAATATTGTACAGTCTATAATGGCTGAATTTTTTAGTATTTTATACAAGTGGAGGGGGGCCTAGAGAGACAGAAACCAAACTGTCTTTCTCCATGTCAATTAATATTGTACAGTCTATAATGGCTGAATTTTTTAGTATTTTATACAAGTGGAGGGGGGCCTAGAGAGACAGAAACCAAACTGGCTTTCTCCATGTCAATTAATATTGTACAGTCTATAATGGCTGAATTTTTGGGTATTTTATACAAGTGGAGGGGGGCCTTGAGAGACAGAAACCAAACTGGCTTTCTCCATGTCAATTAATATTGTACAGTCTATAATGGCTGAATTTTTTGGTATTTTATACAAGTGGAGGGGGGCCTTGAGAGACAGAAACCAAACTGGCTTTTTCCATTTCTTTACATATTTAACTATAAGTGTAGGGTGTAATATACATTCAAAGACGATGGCTGCATTGCCAATATGCATAGATGGAGAGGAAGACAATCTGTTTTGTGTGTAGAATAGGCCTACCAACGAAGAATTAAACTGTTTTTTGGGATGATTTATTACCTCAACAATTAGATTACTTGTCTCTAAAACAGTTGGAGCACTAAATTGGGTTAATTTAGGCCCAAAAACATGGATTTTCCCAAAAAATAGCAAAACAAAACCAAACAAAACCAAAACCAAAACCAAAACACGCAATGGAGGTTTTGCAAAACCAAAACCAAAACCAAAACACGACGGTAATCCAGATCCAAAACCGAATCCAAAACCAAAACACGGGGGTCAGTGACCATCTCTATTAGAAAGTAAAACAATACATTTATTGTAACAACAACAATCACTAGATTATTTTATATACACAGTAAATAAATGCCAGGCAGGTTTACCACATGATCTGTCCCTTATCCCACTAGCTTAAGGAGTTACAGTCACCTGGCTGTCTGGACTTGACGACCCGTGGATCTGCTGATGTATTTTACTGGTAGAGAACGGCAACACTAAAACCAGCCACCCTGCAGCTTCCAGTCTCAGAATGAATATCTCCTCCCCTCCTGGAGTGGCTCCTTATATCTAAGGTCTAATTTCCACAGTGTTTTTCCCTCCCTGGGCAAACCCCTGGGTCTATCCTTCTTAACCATTGGTGGGTGCTGTATCAGGTGGTTGGAGGGGGAGTGGAGATGAACTGTACTCCCACAGAAGGTCCCCTGCTGGGCTCTAGACAAAAAGTCTGAATTAGTCATTTTGAGAACAATGGATACTAATTGGCCTTCCTTCTCACCTGTATTCTGCTATCTGATCCTTACCCATAACCAACTTGGCTTCACTTTAAGAACAATGAATAACAGCTTCCATGCAATATCAACAAGATACAATAAACAATATACATATTTGCAATGAGCTACAATGTCCCCTTATCCACATGTAATTAGACACTGCAGTGGTATTCTGTTGAGCTGGGGAACAAAAGCAAGGGCTATAAAAAGTACATGCTATTATCCACATTTTGTGGGAAACGAGGGACAGTCTAGTTAGGGTGATATTAATACCTCGTTTCACCACAGCTTGTTATACATATACATAGGATTATGTGCGTTATAATGGAGGCATGGCTTAAAAGTACACATACACATTAAGATAGATGACACAGGAAGAGAGATGTCGACCTGTTTTATATATAATTGTATATGTTATATGTTATAAGATTGTTCTGTAAAGATATTATTTTATACATATATATATCTGCACTGTGATTGTAATTTTTCTATAGTATACACCACCTTGATACAGTAACTTTATTGGGGATTAAAGGTTTATGTTCTTTAAGTAATGAAGGACTGGAGTAGATGTTGTCTAACTAGTGTAAGGTAAAGTGTGGATGTGATTAAACATTGTGGTATCATAGGAAAAGCACAGAGGTAGCGAGTGGATAGTAGCATCTTTAATATGCTCCTATATCTGCAGGTATTTGCATAGAATACCAATCACATAGTGTGTACAGTTAATAGTAGTAATTATGACTGGTGTTATTATAATTACGTGCCATACATGATCTCGTTTACAAATAGCTTAGATTTAGTGTTACAGCGTGAGGAAAAATCAAGAAAGTACAGAATGAAAAGTAGCCATAGGGAACCAGTGAAAGTGAAAAGGAGAGCATAGTGTAGAGAAAGTGAAACAGAAGGTATGTAAGGAATTACTTTGAAATTTGTACCTCCGACCACTAGAGGGGTCTCTGCATTTGCAAACTTGCCCTTATTCAAGATGGCCAGTTTGGCATCGAAGAGAAACCATCTTGGATCCTGTTTCCTGTTTTGGCCTATAGATGGTACGTCCTGGTTCAGACATGTGCTTGAGTATTCTGCTTGCACAGCTCCTGCTACTTGCTACTCTTCCTTGCATCTGTGAATACATGCTTGTGTACCAAACCGGTAAACATTTGACTACCCTTTTGTGTACCAACCTGCAAACGTCTGACTACCCGCTTGTGTCAAGTTTAACCACCGTGCTAATTGAATGCCAGGCGGAGCTGAAATTCCTGAAGGACAGTTTATTGGCCCTCAAATTACATATTAAGCAAGAAATTCAAGTTATCTCACAAAAGGCTTGTGACACACATAGTGGTATCCAGGAATTTCTAATTAGACTGTATCAAAATGGGGAAGGTATCTCAGAGTTGGAGAAAGGGTCACCACAAGTGCCTGTAGCGTAGCCATCCCCTGCTGCTCTCCCTCTCCCACCAGCTCGGTTTGGAGGGGACCCTCAAAAGTTTTGTGGATTTATCAATCAGTGCCATTTGCATTTCCAACTGTATGAGTCCCATTTCCAGTCTGATAAGTCAAAGGTCCGGTGTATGCTTTTGCTACTATATCGAAACTTCTAGTCCAATATTAGAGAAATTTGATGACTTCCTTAAAGTAATGAAACAAACCTTTCATGATCCGAACCAGAAAGATACTGCTGAAAAAACATTATTGAAATTACATCAGGGGAGACGTTCAGTTGTGGAATACACTGCAGATTTTGGAAGATTGGTCCTTGACATTACTTCTGAGGCGCAGCTGTCTGTCTACCGTAAGGGACTTTCTGAGACCATTAAAGATGAATTAGCCCGAGCAGAGGCACCCACTAAACTTGAGCCTTTTATTAACCATTTTATTCGAATTGATGCTCGACTCATTGAAAGACGACAACAAAAGAGGACCTTAACCTGGACATACCCCAGTTATTGGGACCCCACAACTTCAAACTATTATGGGAATTCTGAGGTAAAATCCACTAAGGAATTTGAGTCTGAACCCATGCAAGTGGACACACTTCACAAATATATTTCCAATGAGAGAAGAGAGCAACGACATCAAGAGAACTTGTGACATTATGTCTCAAATTATCTTAGAAAACCTCAGAAAAAACCGTGGCTAGCTTAGCAGATGCAGACGTTTAGGAGTCTGTGATTTCCGAAATTTCTCAGAATGTGAATGCAATCATTCCTTGTCTCTTTAATGGAATTTAACTTAAATGTGCTTTATTTTTCATCAATTTCTGTGTGAGTTAATGTTCTTCTTGCCATATGGCAGTGCCCAGATTCAGGGCTGCCAAGAGGAATTCAACAACTTCATGGGGCCCCCTTTATAGTTGAGCATGTTAAAAAATTTGCGCCAAAATGTGGAACTGGGTGTGTTCATATGATTGGGGGCATGGCTAGCAGGTGAAAGGCGCTAGGCCACCCTCCTACAGAAAAAAAACTGCATTCTTGTGCACTCCTGAATTTCAGGACATCTAGCACCATAGTGTAGTGTAGTATATAAAGAATGCAGTGTGTATATAAAGATTTAATCTTGGCCTGCCCCTTACATTGGGCAGATTAGTCACCAAAAATTGGGATTGTCCCACTAGAATCACAACATGTCACAGACTGTCAGTTTGTCAGTTTCACCACCTGTGGCTGCTGGTTTCTTTAGTTGTGGCTTGTCTGGATCCTGGAATGTTGGGTGTCCTATTTAAAAATGAGTATATTTAGAAAATTGCAACCAGCCCAGGCGTTAAATCAATAGCACCCACGAGTAATAATTAGGCCTTCCTCCAGCCCCAACATTAAAATAATAGTATTCCCATTTAACAACTAAACCTATTTCCCTACCTGGAAATAGCCCCAGCAATAAATTAATAGTATCATTTCATAAATATACCTATTTCCCGTTACCATCACTGCCATTAAATAATTCATAGTCACATTTAATAAATAGACCTCATTCTCCCCTAACTCACCCTCACATTCAATAGCCCCCAAGCCACCCCATCTTAAATTAATAGTCCCCACTATTAAATTTCCCCACCATCGCCTCACAATTTAGCACCCATTAATTGGACACCACCTACCTCACACACACTACATTGCCATAAGGCCCCTGTGCCATCACACACACATTTCTGTTCCCCTTCATCAT
The DNA here is from genome assembly GCF_038048845.1 of Mixophyes fleayi. NCBI lineage: Eukaryota > Metazoa > Chordata > Amphibia > Anura > Limnodynastidae > Mixophyes > Mixophyes fleayi. Next base: position 212,300,676 of record NC_134406.1, read on the forward strand.
CACCACGCTGTGCCTTTTTAAGATCACACTGTGTCCCTTCATCAAAACTACACTATGCCCCCTCATGATCATACTGCGCCCTCCATGCTGATTTTTCCCCCTTTATCACACTTTGCCATGCTGCTTCCCCCCTTCTCCATTGCACTGTGCCATTCCCCCTCCTTTTTCATTACACTGTGCCCTTCTCCCCCCCCTTTTTTCATCACACTGTGTCCCCCTCTTTCATCACACTTTGCCATGCTGCTCCCCTCCCTTCATCACTGTGCCATGCTGCTCCCCCCTTCTTCATCACTGTGCCATGCTGCTCCCCTCCCTTCATCACTGTGCCATGCTGCTTCCCCCTCCCCTTTATCACTGTGCCATGCTGCTCCCCCTTCTTCATCACACTGTGCTCCCCCCCTTTCCATCACACTGTGCCATTTCCCTCCTTTTTCATCACACTGTCCCCCTCTTTTATCACACTATGTCTTTCTGCCCCTTTTTTCAGCCCACTGTGCCCCCCCTTTATCTTGATGCTGTGCCTTTCTCCCCCCCCCCTTTTTCTTCAAACTGTGCTTTTCTGTTTTCCTCCCCTTGCCTCCGTTCCTTTACTTACCTTTGCATTAGCTTCTTTCATCTCTTTTCAATTCTTCTCTTCTGTCTTCTTGCTGGGTCCTCTCTGCGCCGCTCCTCACTGAATGTCGGGTGTGACTTGATGACGTCACGCCTGACATTCAGTGTGAACGGAGCACAGAGGAGGGAAGAGGGACGCTGGCGCCGCAAGTATATATATTTATTTTTTTAATCACCCTGCTCCCCCCACCAACAAATGGGGCCGAGCAACCCCCGGCGCCGCAAAAAAAGTGCTGGTCTTGGTTATTGGTACGGGTGCTGTGTAAGCCATGGAGGTAGGGGTGCTGGTTAAGCCCCGGAGGTCGGTGGGCTGACCTGGAGCACGGGCCATGTTATTTGTACGGATGCTGGTTAAGCCCCGGAGGTATGTTGGGCCGACCTGGAGCACTGGCCTTGGCTATTGGTACGGGTGCTGGTTAAGCCCCGGAGGTAGGTTGGGCCGATATTAAGTGCTGGGCGTGATATTTGTACGGGTGCTAGTTAAGTCCTGGAGGTAGATTGGGCCAACCAGGGCCATTATATTTTGTACGGGTGCTGGTTAAGCCCCGAAGTTATGTTGGGCAAACCAAGTGCGCGGGCCCTGGTTTCACGTTTTGGTGCAGCTTTGAGGTGGCAGATGGACACTGTACAAGATAAAGACGGTGGGTGAAGCGCTCATTCATAGTAGCAGGCTTTTGGAACCTGTTTCCTTCAGGATTCGGCTTAGGTTCAGTACAAGCACAGCTTATACAGGCTGGCTTGCGGAGCATTACGTTAGCCCAGAGGGGTGCGGGTTCCAAGGTGCCTGAGGGATGGTTGTCCCTTTAACATATGAATGCTAAAGGCGCTTACAGCTGGCCAAGGCAGTACAGTGTTCTCCCGCCACCATAATAGCAGTTATCTAAATAAAAGAGTTTAGTTTGCCAACAAAAAGTCGGTGTGGTGTCTTATTATAGCACATAAGGTTTAAGGTTAAGACAGAAGGGATTGACAGTTATGTCATCAACTGTTAAGCATTTTATGATGATGACCTCTTTATTTCACATCTCCTGTGCTTTTTGGCCTCCTTATCACTTCCTACCAGTAAACAGTCAGCGGCTTGCTGAAATTCTGTGAGTCTGTTGGGATAGAGTGTGAGAGAAACAGCAGCAGCAATTAACCATTTCCTGGCAAACTTTGGATACACTGGAATAGGTAAGCAAGTTCATCAAATCTATGGTGCTCTCTGTCATGCATTTATTTATTATCACCACTTATAAAGCGCTACGGAATCTGCTGGCGCTATATAAATAAATGTTGACGATGATTGTTTGGCTTTGCGCTTAACATATAATTGGCTTAACAGAATTAGCAGTATACAGCTTAATGCTCCCCATCGCTTGAGGGTTCTACCGTATTAAATTTGGGCATACTAATATATATTTCAGCTCGAGAATTAGCATGTCTAGGCATGTACTAACATGGCTAAAATGTGGGTCTTCAACTGTGAGCAAAAGCAGCTAAATAATACAATTTTACTTATACTTTATAAGATTGCACTGGTTCACATAATCCAAATGAGTATAAAATAAAGTATACAGTGATTAACATTCTGCTTCTCACCTCCCGCGAAGGAGCTTTTTGGATACTGGTCAGTTAAGGTTACTTTGAAAACAATAAACAGAGGGCCGATTATAAAGCTGTGTCAGCTTTCTCAAAAGCCTGTTATGTAAGACAGGAAATGCGATTACATCACACACCTCAGGTTAAACTGTATTTATGTAGCAGGCAGTTTACTTTTAATTTTATCACTTATTGCGCCCGAAAAATAATAACAGCAAAAACATTGTAGTAAACAGCAACACAATTAAATGTTAGGAAAACATAAATAGCTTCCAAAGAGCAAGATTATGTTTTTTCTTCTTCTCTCCAGTAACAATTTTCCATAACACAGTAAACTAGCAAAGCTCCATCCTCTGTGGGTAACAAAGACAAAAACAATCACAGTTTATTAGACACCCACGCGTCTCATGTAAAAATATACTGTTGTCAAAGAAACCTTACTAAAATCATAGTATCATAGGCAAACTCACACCAACGCATATTATGGATTTACAGTAAAGCACCTGTTATAATCTGATAAATGTATGTTTTAATCTTTTAATGCATTCTTGTATAAAACACCATTAATGAGATAGATATCAGCCACTATCCTTAGAGTTACTGTTCATTAATATCTTGAATTGGATAACTGCATGCACTATTTATATATGTCGGGGTGTACTTCCATGTCATTTTATTAAACCTCCATTCATTTTAACAACAAAAAAGAAATTAATGTGCTCTACCAGAAGTATTTAATAATTATTAAGACATTACATGAAAATTGGGGTACATGAGGGGTATAACTAGATTGTGTAAAGAAAAAAGACATTAAAGTAGCTAGAATAGCATTAATAATGCCTTTAGTGTGTACAAATGATCAATCTGTACTCTGTGTTAAATAGAGTGAATGTTCATTTGGCACATTGTAATATATGTTAAGCTGGTCAACTCACGCTAAAGTCTTCCGCTGGCAGTCCTACGCTAAAATATAAACATGAATTTAATCTTAATTTTAATGTGATCATTGCTATACTTTATAAATGGTTTCAGTCTTACATCTTTCAAATGCAACTCCCAAACCAATAGTTACCTAAGGAATTACGGAATAGCTGGATAGCGAAGAGAGATACAATAAGGGTTTGGTCACAAAAGCCATTATTAATTAAAAAGACTAGAAAAGATTGTTCCCAAGTATTTAATGAATTAAAAAATTACATGAAAATTGTGGCGCAAGAGGAGTGTGACCACATTGTGTAAATAAAAAGACATTGTTTCTCTGCAGACATCAAAGATATTATTAAATTTGTACAGCTTGAACTGATGCCAAAGTGTTCTCCTCCTTGATAGTCCTACATTAAATATAAACATGAATTAAATCTGAATTTTAGCTTGATTAAGTCATACCTGCACACAGCTTTCAAAGGCAAGTACTTCTCAAGCAAATGCAACTATTAGACACCTAGGGAATCACCTGAAACACGTCGGGCAGAGAGAATCCACTGTACCCCTAGACGGTGGTAGTCATTACAGCAAATAAGAAAATAGCGACAACACTTACCCCGACATGCTAATTGCGAAAGGTTGTCATTGCCAACATACTGCAAAGACAGATTGCTTGAAAAATTGACAGGCAACAATTGCTAGACAAGAACATCCCGGCGCACAGATCTACTTCACTTTGAAGCCCGACATTTACTTTCCTGCTGTTAAGGGGGCAATGCAAGGAGCCAACTGCTGTAGAATGTGTTTTAGGAAAACTTCAACTTTCTACAGACGTCGGCTCCTTGTCTAGCTATTCCTGAGTTTAGCTCCCTAAAGACCCCTGGGTGTATGCCATCTGGATCTGCAGCTTTAATTTTCTTCAGTTGCATTTGAACTTCATCCTTTGTCATCCAAATATTAATTAATGCTGCGGTTGCAATTCCATTTTTAGGCATTATTCCTACCATTTGTTCCTCTCTAGTAAATACTGAAGAAATTAAAGTGTTTATTAACTGCTTTTTCTTTATTATCATTAATCAATCCACCATCTCACTTCTTAGAGTCATGTATTGTCTTTTTTAACCCTTTTGCCAGTTATATTCTTAAACTTTTTAGGGGCTGTCTTACTTTCTTTTGCAACTTGTTTTATATTTTCTAATTTAGCAAATCTAATTTTCTTTTTGCATGTTTTATTACATTCCTTGTAGATACGGAAGGACTCCTCAGTTCTTTCAGACTTAAACAATTTAAATGCACGCTTCTTCCCTTTCATTTCTTCCCTTACCTTTTTATTTAGCCACATTGATTTAGACTTAATTCTTTTACATTTGTTTCCCATAGGAATGAACTTATACGTATGTTTCCAACAACATTTTAAAGACAATTTTTCTTTTGTAATTTTTCCTTCAAAAACTGTATCCCAGTCTATGCCCTTTATAGACTACTTTAGCCTATTAAAATTTGCCTTTCTAAAGTTTAAAGTCCTAGTTGATCCCTTATACTGTTGCTTCTGGAAACTAATTTCAAATGAGATCATATTATGATCACTGTTTCTCGAGTGCTCCCTTCCTTGTATATTTGATATTCCTGTACCACTTGGGACATGTAATGGTCTTTTAGCATGCTCAGAAACCTGCTGCCCCTAGCTGTACCACAGGTCTCAGTACTCCAGTAAATGTCCGGATAATTAAAATCCCCTATAATTAAAACTTGACCTAGATGTGTTGCCTTTTCCATTTGCTATAGGTGGGCTATCTCAATCATACTAATATCTGGCAGTTTATAGCATATCAGCAACTTCTCTAAACTTTTTCCTGCACTGGATATTTCCAACCACACTGTCTCTCTATTATCACTAATACTCTCGTAAATAACTTCTTGTACACTTGGTCTTAACACTGGCTTAATATAAAGACATCCCTCCTGAAGAGAGTATATCATTCCAAGTCGGCTGCCCAGTCAAGTGTACCATCCCACCATGTCTCATTAATACCTATAATATCATATTGCTCATTCATTGCTACTAGTTCTAACCCCATTTTACCTGTCAGGTCTTGCATTGACACAGAAACAAGAAGTGATGCCAGTTGGAACAGAAACCGGAAGTAGCGTAATAGTCCTAGGACCGCAAGCCGAGACTGAGCATTTTTCTAACCATTGCGTTTTTTTGCACTTATTTCAGCAAGTGGATGCTCCCGATTAATGCAGGATGTTTTTAATTGTATTAACAACATATTTTGTAAAAATGTATGGTAGTAATGGACTTGTTAAGTCATGGGGACTCAAAGCATTCCTATTGGATATGGACACTATCTAAGGATTTTCAAGGGTGTTCGTACTCATCCACCTTGAGAAAGACACTTATGTCGAAACGCGTTGGTGGATGAGACTAGCACTTCACTCTCCCCAAGAACACTATCCTGGATATGATTATCGCAGCAACCCTTTATCCCGGGATCACCTTTAAGATCTATGACTGTTGAATCTCAGTTCCTCTGGTATGAGTACTTAGTACTAGCATTGTTGGATTTTTTGTTTCATTTCATTGTGTTTTTAACTATATTAAATAGATATGTGTCAAAACATACTGCATTAGATTTCTTTTGTTTTCTTTGTTATACCTCTGATGTGAATGATTTCTCTGTACAGCGCTGCGGAATTAGTGGCACTATATAAATAAATGGTTATGATGATGATACCTCTGCCTATGAGTGGGTGTAAAGAAGACTATCGTTTACAACTTTGCATTCAGAACCAACTACAACACATTCTGAAGGCCTTTATTATATTTACTGTTGGCGAGTTTCATGCCAAAATGAATCCAGAAGAAAAATTATCATATGGGAATCTAAAACATCTGACTGTATTATGCTATTGTGGTCATTTTTATTTTATTACATGTACAACTGGAATACCTGTTTTATTAATAAGAAGAATTGAACATGCACAGAACACCAATATAAGTTTTTGTTTGTTTTCTATTACCTTTACTTAGGGTTCTGTCTGGTCTCTTTGACTGAGAAATAAGTCCAGTGCTCCAAATCCAAAACCCTCCTTCCTTTCAAAACATCTATGGGATCTCAACGTTGAAAGGTACCAATCAGGAGAGGGGTATAAAAGATTATCAAAGACATTACATGTACCATGGAATACTATACTAATTACCGTCTGCCACACTGCAGACGATCAAGTTTGTTTTTTCTTTAAATTTTTCCCCATTCACTCGGTGGGAGGGGCAGAGCTAACCAGCTGGCCCTGTCATTGGTCTGATGGAGACAGGTCATTGCAGCGCACGGCGCAGAGCTATTATCCTCTACAGAATGTCTCCAGACTCCAATGGATGCCAGCAGGTAAGGGGCTGGGGTATACGGCATTGTGTACTATGGCATTGTGATCTACTTTGCTTGTAAGTTCATAGGTTTTCTCAATCTGTCCATTTGACTGCAGATAGAAATCCAGTTTCACAAAAAAAACAAAAAACGAGAAAAAAAACCTTATAATGCCTCATTCTGCTGATATCCCTGTTTAAAGTTGGAGACTTTCTTTACAAAAAACAATATACCTGCAACATGTAAATTTATTTTTCACGTGATCTCCTGATCTATTTATCTGGATCTGGTTTTAAGTACTTGAGTTAGTGGTCACAAGGGTACCCTCTGTATTGTGCGACGGTCACAAGGGTGCCCTCTGTATTCTCTGGCGATCACAAGGGTGCTCTCCTTATTCTCTATATTTTTTGGGGTCACTTATTGCAGTGCTTTCCATATTTCATGTACCTATGCATTTTCAAAACAGGTCCCAACATTCCAGGATCCATACAAGAATCCAGTACCAGGTTGTGAAAGCTGCAATAACAGGTAGGTGAGAGCAACACTATTTTAATACATAATATGTCATGTCTAAAAAGGCACTGCCACACCCCATGTTGACCATGCCCCCATCACTATGTGGCCACACCCTCTTCGGTGGAGCGGCTGCGCAGCGGCACACATCCCTTCTGCTACTATGTGTGAAAGGGGGCAGAAAGTTGCTGTACCGGGCCCCAAATTCCTCTTGGCGGCCCTGTAGGCTATGACTGTATACTGAACCACTATATGTTTGGACTGATGTTTTTGCTCTTGGGAAGAAACACTAGAGCGGAAGCAGACACATCTCAGCAGTGGAATACTGTAGTGCTGTCTTGTCTTCAATAAAGCAGGCGACATACCGGATATTCCTGCTGAGTGAGCAGAGCACCAGGACCACTGTGCAGTTTGGCCACTAATGTAGATGGTTAAATTGGATAAATACAGTTGTTTGGCAATTGGGTCAAGTGGCAGAATTACCTTTCAGGCAGACTGACCATCTTCTGGATATATTTTTCAACAAGCATGATTATGGTCTAATCAATTTCAGATTGGAATCATGCTCAATTTGGGGGCAAGTCCTGCACTCTTCCCTATATCATATTCTGGATAGCACTGAATAGGGTAGATAAGTAAAGGATGAAGGGCACAGTTAATTCTAAAATAATAAACCACAAAACACTAAGGGGGAGGGGGGGCATTTAATTTTTAATAAGTGTTACCTTTTAAGTTACTGCATGGCATAGTAAATCTGCCTAAACAAAGTCATTAGCCTGCTACTGCACCATTCATACAGCCAAGTCCTGACAGTGGTGGATGAAAAGCATTGTAAGCCCTGCTGATTACCCTTCTACATTTACTTTTAATATGGTATCTTCCCCAGGAGACTTCCTGAGTTTATCATATAGATTAAGGTTGCGCTTCTTTCGCCATTCCTCCCCCTGTCATCACTGTTATAGGACTTATATCAAAATATTGTAGTAAGATATTAATAATTACACACAGAGCTAAAAAAAAGTATTGCAACTCCATAAACATTACACATAAAATATGAAATGTATTTATTTAATATTTAGACATGTATGTTTTGGAAAATATATCATTAGACAGTGAACGTACACAATGAAAGGGACAGTAAAAACACAAATTCATATTATATTGAACTAGACAAAATATTTATAAATATAAAAGGTAAACTGGACAATGTTTTGGCTTTTTGTGCAACAACCAATTTTGTGGACTAATTTTTACGGTTGATGTAGGAACAATTAATATGTATTATGTAGTGCTGGTCTACCAGTCGTATTTGTGGTATTGTATTGTCCAGCTCACGTAATCCTGTACATAATGTTATATATATCTAGGCTTTGGTACTCTTCAATGTTTTTAGAAATACACTCAGATGTCTTCACTCGACTAGTTCATAAATATAAGACGTGATAATTTCATTAAAGTCATAATGAATAGAACATGTAAATCGATGAAGCAAACTCTTGCTTGGTGTTTTTTGTGAAATAGGAAAACCGTGGAAATAATCCAGTATTGAGAGGTCCTGTTACTATCAAGCTGGCTGTATTTTTCATGCACCCGTTCTCGCTGCAAACACTAGCAGAGCTTCTCCTAGGCTGCATGCCAGGAAACTATGGAGAGAAGATCCACAAATTAATTAATTTCTCCAAACATATCTTATCAAGCTAAACTACCACACATGTATTATCTCCTTAAACATAATAACACAAACATAAAGCAAGAGAATGAAAACATACAGATAATACAACATAAATACCAGCAAATGTTTAGCCTACGTTTATTGCAGTTTGCACTATATAGGGTTCCAGTATCCAAAACAGCTAACAAGATAAACTATTTTAAACATATGATATTAATCCTAGTTACGAATAAGCAGCATTTTCAGATTATATTTTTCCACAGATGGATATGGAGTAAAGGGGTATGGTTGTTACAATATAATTTACAATGAAACAAGAATGTTCTATGGAGAAATTCTGACATTGTTGTAGTGTGTGTCTATAATATATTTATACATTTATAATTTAAATCTGCATTACCACCTTCACATTACATTTATGCACCTTCCCCTCCTCGGAGCCTGCTCCACCCAGTTGTTTTTCTCGTGTATGTAGTCAATCCATCAACGCTGAACCTGTCGACAAGTCAAAAATGTTGACAGGTTCCTGCAGCTTAACCCTGCCAAAAAGAGCATAGGGTCCTCCTCGTTTTTTACTAGTATTAGGCTTTGCCAGCTGGGGCTGGTGACACTATAGGAGGAGGACCCGCAGCGTGTGGTATCTCTGCCATAATGACAAGCAACCCCGGGCTGGTAGATGGGGTCCGCAAAAAGAGGACCTCACATCCCTAGTGTTACCCAGCCCAGTGCTGAAAGCACTAAGGCTCTTCCCACACCTCTGGGTGGTGGGTCTGGGGTAATAAAAATATTTTTATGTTAAAAACACCATTTTGCCCCTAGTGCACTACAGGTCCCAGCAAGCCCAAGCTGCCTTTAACAGTTTGGGCACACTGGTGCTTGTGTCTGTACTATAGGTGGTAACACAATGTAAGACATGTAATAATGCACACTGTCTGTAAAAATAACATATCATGTAGAAGTAAATTATGTGCCATGGATAGCATGGTGAAACTGGTTAGCATTTCTGCCTCGCGTCACTGGTAGTTGAATTGTGACCGAAAATGTTATCTGGAAGTTTGTCTGTGCTTCCTCCGGTGCTCCAGTTTCCTCCAGTTGGCTAAAGGTTTATTAACATCTCACTAAATGGTGTGTGTGTCAGGGACTGATGTGCTCAAATAATTGTATACAGTGCTGTCTAATATGTTGGTGCAATATAAATAAAGCATAATAAAAATAATAATACTGTTTCCATTGGAAAAACTTTTCTTATGCAGGAGTTGTTTCAATAAAAAAAAAAATCTATTTTATTTGTTCTTACAGCCTTAAATCCATGTCTTGCATAACAAACTCCATGTAAAACAATAATGAAAGCAATCTTGGAATTAAATCTCACATTTTATTTGATTTCTAAAACAATAAAGCTCCTTAATCAAAAATAATTGTAGACTTGATTTAGAGATGGAGCTATGTCTAGGCACACTGCCCTTCTCAGCATGTCAATCTTGACAGTTTGCATTTTTCATGCTTCACTGCCGTCTACGTGAAACTCATCATGGGAAGAATGCTTATGTATCCTCATGTTCTAAAAACTAAATGTGACATTATACAGTATTCTGTAATATCTGCTCGTAGAAGAGAACTTTTGACCCTGAAGGGACACTCAATAGGCAATTGAAGGCTCAAGCACTTAAAGCTAGTAATGCTTAAAATACAAATACTACTATTTTATTGTGTAAATTTTTTTTCTGCCCTTTGAAAATGCCTTTGTTACGTCAAAGTTTAGAAAGACCATGAAATATGTGCAACAGGAAAAAATAGAAAACTTAACATATTATTAGTAAATTAAATCAGGCTCCCTTCGTTTGTAACAATTGTGGTTTTCTAAATTATGGAAGCTGCAGTAAATTATTTGACTTATGGTGGATTTATAATTCAGACCACTCCTAATATCTGGTGGTGACCCAAATAAATTACTCCCCTCCTGCACACAGGAGAACAAGTTTGGCCAGCGTCATTCATCAATCAGTGTACTGGGTGCCATTTACTGGGTATGACAGCATACCCAGTAACTGTCTATTGCTAGAGCGAAGAGTGTTTATAATAAAACATTCAGAACAACTGGAAAGCTTTGTCAATTTGTCTTTCGGCCACAGCCACGCCCAGTGTGGTTGCAGGTAGGCCAGCCCAAAACTGCCCCTGCCACCTCTGATTAGAGTTAAGCTATCCTTTTTACAAGTATATGAAAGCAACTGCAAGAGGACATAACCCACCCATCCAGTACTGAAATTATGTAAAGTATTTTAGAAATGCCAAAATTGCAGCCTTTGGACAACTTGGAAGGATCCATTTGTTGAGCGTTTCTACTTTCTAAACGAGCATGTACAGTGCGGTTGGACAATGTATCCAAAGTGAGATCACAGTCATCACAATGTACTGGATCTAGATCCTGATTAGATGTTGATAATTACTTAAACAACTTGGGCCTGATTCATTAAGTATCTTAAATTAAGACGTTTCTAATTTAAATCTCCTGGACAAAACCATGTTACAATGCAAGGGGTGCAAATGAGTTTTCTGTTTTGCACATAAGTTAAATACTGACTGTTTTTTCATGTAGCACACAAATATCAACTTTAAATTTCAGTGTACAAATAAGCTATCAAGTATTTGTGTGCTACCTGAAAAAACAGTCAGTAGTTAACTTATGTGCAAAACAGAAAACTAATTTGCACCCCTTGCATTGTAACATGGTTTTGTCCAGGAGACTGAAATACAAACTTCTTAATTTAAGATCCTTAATGAATCAGGCCCCTTAACTGCACAACTGCCATAACCGTATGCATGTGCATTGTAATTTTCAGGTCAGTGTCATGTTTGCTTTGCTATTCAAGTTCAAGCTCAGTTATTACAACCCTGTGGAATAGGCTCCTGACCACTTCGCTGAATGTATACATCACCTTAGACATGAAATACACTGTACACACATTGATGTGCACTAGCACCTGCAATAAGATGGTGACCACTTGCAGAAGAGCCTGCTGTATTCTAGGTAACAAGCCCCAGCCACAGTTCCATAAATGCTCCTGATAATGGGGGATAGGTGGCTGCTTAGCTACTTATTCTTTATTGCAACAGCCCCTGTTACTGAATGAATCTACTTTATTGTTGTCAGCCTTTACTTTGCTTTAAAAAGAGCCATATGTGTTTAGATGCGGAAAACAGTTCAGAGAAACATTTCTCAACTTGATTTTAGTCACCAGGCTCTGAAATGGTGAAAGAGGCTTTTTTTTCATTTGGTAAAATATTACTTGTGCGATTCAAGAGCTCTGCATACTATGTGTGACCTTTGTAACTTTTTTTTTTCCTCCCTTCATTGAGCGTGCCTGGGAAGGAAGCCAAGTTACAAGTCATGTAGATTAGAGGAGATCAGAGCAGCAGGATTGTGTTGCTCCAAGAAACAAGTGAGACGAGGCCTATTCTCAGATTCAGGAGAGCACCAGGGTCCACAGAGCCCGAGATGAGTATCTATTCATTCACCAAATAAAAAAAAAAAAGAACATTTTATAATAAACGACTCAGAAGCTATTTTTATCATTTCAAGACTTATGAAACTATAAAACATTTATATTTACAAGTTAAATGATTTTACAGGCCAACTTAGGAGACTTGTGTCTTAAACTAAACTATCAAACCACTTAGAAGAAAAAAAAGAGAAACAAAGAACTGCTTCATACCACATCCTGAGTAGTGGTTAAGACAAATATGTTATATCACGGATACCAGTTATGTAATATGTGGGTTTCTTATATTTTTAGGGTTTGATTTGAGAATAACAGAGGATTCAGCATAATTGTAGTACTTGAGGTATGTCTATGACAACCAGCTAGAGAATGTAAATCAGCTTGGACAGACTATTCCAGGTACCTACTGGTAACTGTAACTTGACCATTTTCAGGCTCTCCACTACTCTCCAAGGCTGCAAACAGGCTCCCAAAACTAAATTCTTCTTCAAAGTCAACCAGCTCTCCTCTTAACTCCCACCTACAGTTCCCACTCACACGGATTCCCCCTATTGTCTGCCCTTTCCCTCTAAATTGAAAGCTCTCCTGAGCAGGACCTTCTCGCTGGTGTCCTCCTCCTTTGATTACCTAAACCACCAGAGCACCTATGTGCATGGGCTACAAGCCCTTGGTCTCCACACCTCCTTTGTCTCTGATCCCATTTGCTCCCTATTCTGTCACCCACTTCTCCTAATTATTTATTGAACTTATAGTGAGATGCCCGCCTTGCACTCATTGCTGCTTGTTGGGCTACTCATAGCTGAGTTGTCTATTGTGTGGTTATGACTATACTGAACTGTTGTGCTGTATGCTCTCTGTACAACACTGTAGCATCTTTCTGGCACCTTATAAATAATAGATAATAAAGAGGTAAGTATGTGGGTTCTATTAGAGAATTGTTAGTCAAGTTAGGGGGAATGTTATACTAACATTTGAAAATATTAAAACATATATATATATATATATATATATATATATATATATATATATATATATTGTCATTGCCTACCTGGTAATATAAATGTGTTCTTGTCATAACATGTACTAGCAAGTGATAACTATGTCTATATAAAAAAAGCTGAAACAAGTGACGTGGCCATCACCAGGTGTAACATGAAGTAACTGCATAAACTGCATTAAATCCTTGACACAGTAAATTGTACTAGCGAAAGAAGTAATAAGTAACATTACAGAATAGACAAAGGGTAGAGACAAGCTTTCTTGTCTTTGTTATATTCTCTATAATTTTTCCACTTGCTCTGCATTCTATATTCGTCTCTCACAAACTCTATGAACTCTGTAGCTCTGTCTGTCTTGTTTCCTCTTGTGGCTGGGGAGCTGTCCCTCTGCTCTGCAGCTGTCTCTCTGTATTTATTTTGCTTTATATGCTAACTCATACCACAGATCAGTGCCACAAATCTTCTGTTCCCTCGCAGTTTCTTTTTCTTTTCGCCTCTCTTTTGAGTCTCTTTCTTTCCTGCTCTCAAAGGGTTCCTGACTTTGTTACTTGTAATCCTTTGTTTACCTGTATACTGCTATTTTCCCTCCTTGCGTCCTTCTCAAATATCCGTTCCTGTCGCACCCTGAGGCAATTTCTGCTTGATCAGAGAGCGAACCACCAAAATGTAGTAAACACTGGTGCGGACACAATCCGTTCAAGTCTTGTGTCCAATAAACATGGTTATAAGGGGGAACAAAATAGCTTAGCAGGGCTCAATCTGCTTAGCCAAGTTATGACAGCTGCTAAACAAAGAAGGAAGCTCTTAGTGGCCGGCGCTAACTGAGCTTCAGTAATTCACTGCCTATAAATTAAATATATTAATGCATACAAGGGTGGTGGTACAGTACAAGATAGGTATAGCTTGTTGCACTGTGAGGAGTAATAGGTGTGAAATTGCCGGTTTGGTGTTGTGTGTAGACCTGAAGTGTTGTTATGACTGGCTGTATGGTGTTTGGGGACAGGCTATATCAATGGTTGCTCTATCGAGGACATTAAACTCTCTTCTCTCCCTACAATTCTGCTCTAGTATAGAGATTCCAAAACTTGCATACTACTGAGAAGAATAATATTTCACTGCATAGACATTTCACTGTTTATACCACAACTGTGTCACCTATAAGCATACAATTTGCTCTCACAAGTTCCGTGGGTACCAATAGAGTTTGACCATGAAATGTACTTTTTTATTTACAGACCATCTCCCAAAGAATATATATATCAGTTACTTTAGCACTTTATCCTGAGTTGCTGGCGTTTGTATGGCTTTCTATGTGGTGTTTGTCATTGGAAGATATGCTATAATGCTATGCTCTGGTTTCTCCTGTTAATCCTTCCTGGGTAGGAATTCCTTGAGTAATGTGTTTACTATTGACTTGTCTTTGCATGGTTTGTACTGTACTGAAAAGTTGTATTTTTGTAATCTCAACATCATCCTTTGAAGGCATAATAGATAATCTATCAGGGGTTTTGAAGTATGTGTTCCAGTGGTTTGTGGTCTGTTCCAACTTCAGTTCTGTGACCATAGATGTAATTTCTCACATCTGTGATGGTGTCATGCAAAGTGACACATAGGCTACAGTTTTGCCTTCCTGAGTGCGCACCCCCTAGTTCTCCATACGTTCACTTCAATCAAAGCATATATCTTTTATCTCAAAGACAATATTCATCCTGCTTACAAGATCTCACATAATAAATATACAATTCTAAAATTCAGAAAGCTTTTTACAGTGTCCTTTCTTGAGTAAGATTTGCAAAGGGTCATTGGCTTATAATCCCTTACCTACAATTAGTTTAACATTTGTCTAGTAATATGTCCGCAATCCACTAATACACGATGACCTGTATATGTCCCATACATTTTACTCTATGCATAGTTACCAACATTTTAATACAGTTTAGAGGGACACACGGATTACTCTTCCAAATCTCTATAAAATCATGGACGATTGTTGCAGGGTCTCTGGATACAAGATATATTTTTCAAAGTCAGAAGCACTCAGACCTCATATCCCCCCACATGACACAGTTCAGCTTTTGTCTTCATTCTACTTGCATAATTAAATATCTTGGAAACTACATGACATCTTCATAAGAGACTCTACAAGGAGAATGTCCCTCCACTCCTGAACAGAATAATTAAAGATATATCTTTTTGGAAGCCCTTGATATCATTGTGGCTGGGTAGAGTCATAGCCATTAAAATGAATTTCCTTCCTAAACTCCAATATAATTTCTGGACCCTCCTTCTAGCTGTTCCAGAATCTGTGTTCACATAAATTCAGCAGATATTCTCAAAATTTGTATGGGGAAGCAATTGATCCTTAAGAAATCCATTTTAGCAGGAGGCAGAGGGTTCCCAGATGTTAAGCTCTACTATTGGGCTTCCCACGTGACTCAAGTTGTAGTAATCTTTGCTTTCCCTTGGCCCTATGCCTAGGTGGATGTAGAAGCCACATTTTTAGCACTTACTCCCCTCTCCACCTTATGGGGTCTTCCCAAACCTTGTAAGCACATTAATATTAACCTTTTACCTAGCATCAGATTTGCACTAAAAGTGTGGTACATCTGCTCACCTATGTTCAACCTTTCTACCACTATTTTTCCTATCACCCCCATATTGGACAGTTGTCCGTTTCCTCCATGATGTATCCCTGAATACTTTAAGTGTTTTATTTGAATGCTTTCAAATTAGACACTTCGTCCATTCACTCACCCATTTTGTCTTTTGCTCACTAACCCCATTCGAGACAATGTGCCTGCAAACCCTTTTGGAAGGGGCATGATTTTGTCTATCTCTATTATACACCTAGTCTCGTCCACAGATCTTCATTGCAGACATGAGCTTTGATAGGAGGCAGATCTTCTCTCTCCTCCTTACAGAGACCTGGCAGTAGATCATGGAGAAAATATACCTGTACAAAGTGTACTACTGGTGGCACTATACCCCAAATAAACTGAATAAAATGTTCCCCACAGCAAATCTGGCCTTATGGAGTAATTGTGGTCACAGGGGAACTTTCTATCATATTTCGTGGAATTGTCCTAAGATATCATTGTTTTAGGATAAAATACACAGAATCCTCAACTCCATTATAAAAGCTTGGATTCCTGGAGATCCATAGTTCTTTCTCCTTTCTTACCCCGCTCAGAACCTATCTAGACATTCAAAAAAACTTGTTTCGCATGTGCTAGCAGCTGGTAAATTAGCCACTGCGTCCCACTGGAAGCAGGTAGACTCACTTCCTCTTCCAGAGGTCAAAAAAAGGAACCAGCATGTTGCATGCATGGAAAGATCACTTACTACCTCCATGACAGTCCGGACCTCTTTAATCAAGAATGGTCACCCTGGTTCTTTGGAGAAAGGCGACACTACTCCTCCCACACTTTGCTCCACCATCGCACACTGAGCACTACTCCTATTTTTGCTTTTAAGCAGCCCTCTTCATCAAATCAAAACCCCTGAGTTCATCTATTACCATCTAAAAATGTACCTAATGCCTATTCTGTGATACTCTCTTTACACCCCCCCCTTCCCTTGGGAAATTAGGGACATTTATCAACTATGTGTATATAAGTATTTATTCTATCCATTTGTCCCCCCGTGGTGAAATACTGCGATCATGTCATTGTGGCAGGATCTGGGAGTAAGGCCTGCAACCTGAAGTTCCGGTGCGCCTGGACATTCCGAGAGTGGGCAAGTATGGAGTAGGTAAAGTTAGCTACATAAGGTTAATATAGAGGGTGGGGATTTATTGACATCAGGGACCCCAAAAGGTCTTATTTAAGTAAAGCTACCCTGACCCATTGTTGTGTTGTTTCTACATCTGCAGAACTCAGAAATAAAAAGGAAGAGAGGCAGTGCACAGACATCTAAAGTAACAGTCTTGCAGTTTACTTCACAACAGCTACGCTGTGTATGGTATGAAGTGTATTAGGAACCCTTGTTTGATCACTGATGTCATGCACTGATGTCAGGCACGCTCTCCTTTGTTTGACATATATATTTGCCATGTATGTTGGAATATTTTGTATCACATATTTGTAATCGCGTGTCATTCTGGGACGCTCCAACTGACTATATATATATATTATATATTTTACAGGAGCTCATTAAGTCAGTGTGATATGAACAGGCCCGGCGCTCCCATTAGGCAATCTTAGGCAGTTGCCTAGGGCGCCGGGACCTGCAGGGCGCCGCTGACTAGATTTTCTAATCTAGTCAGCGGTTCAGCGGCACGAGAGAGATGCACAGCAGCGGCGGCGGGGCGGCCGCCGCTGTTTTTTAATGTCCGCATGATCACTGACGTCAGTCAGTGATCATGTGATAGTCTGTCCGGCGCCTCTGAGGTATCACACTGTCTGTCACTGACAGACAGTGTGAATAAAGTTATTCCCCCCTCCTCTTCCCTCTCAGCATGCATCGCGAGGAGCAGCTAGAGGAAGAAAAGGTAAGTGAAATCTAATTTTTTTTTTATTTAGTGTGTTCGGGGGGCGCGGGCGGGGGCGGCTTGCCTAGGGCGCCGAGAACCCTTGCACCGCCCCTGGATATGAACACACTTTATTTAATTGAATTGCTTCACCCACTTAATGAGATAGCAGCAGTTCCTCCTGGAAGTGGTTTGCTAAGCACCCTTTCTTCCTCTTCTTCCTACCTTCTGTGTGTACTGCAGGCTGTTTTTAATTTGTCATATTGTTGGATTTTGTACCTTGTACGTTTTTATCGCTTTTAAATAAACATCTCTACTTTTGTTCATGGTGTATGGTTCATGTGTTAATATCAGGATGTATTATCAGGAGTGCATTCCATAATCTGGGCTGTATGCTCTTGTTTCATTTATTACCCATAGAGGTTTCAGACCTATGTAGCAACCTTACTTACATTACCAATATATTTGGTTTGAGTGGTACCTGATACCATATTTATCCTGCCTCCTCTTCTATGACTAGGATGTCGGAGGTTATGTTTAAGTGATTATTATGCAGGGAAAGAATATTAATCACCATTTGGTTTAGTTTCCCATTTAAAACCAATATGTTTTTCAGCTTCTCCTTTAAACAATGCTCCAGTTACTAATAAATAAAGCCACTAGAGAATAACTAACTGAACTAGCAATGGTGGCCTTTATAAAAACAGGTGTTTTTTCACAGTGTGTGACATGCCAGTATCTGATTATAACAAACTTCCTGACACTAAAACAAAAACACCAATTCTGACACTTTTAACCAACTTGATGACATTAGAGTTGGGTACACACTGCCAAGCATGGCTTATAAGCTGTCTGTATTCCACTACAGAGAGGTTACTCACAGGAGTTACACAAAGACACCCATACTGAAATGAACATAACCGGGCCAAATCTGCTGTTATTGTTAATCCTGCTGATTCGTCTTCACCAGTTTTATCATGATAAATAGCTTCCAGCTTCCACAAAAAACAAGAATGCAAAAAAAGCCTGTTACATCTAAAACAATTCTGCATTTTGCCTTTAAAATCCTTAAATCTTGCACATCCAAGAACTCTTACTGGTTATGATGTTACCACTATTTTCATTTAAATTGAAAGGTATATACTGTGACAAAGGGAGTGACCTGCCACAGGCATCTAAGAGAGGAATCCAACTTACAGTCTGCAGATAAAGGCTGCAGACAGGGTTACGCACATGTATAGCAGTGCACCTAGGTTAAGGTATACTGGTGTAAGATATGTGTGACAAAGTTAAAATATAAAGTGTGATTTAACTTAAATGCTTTGGAAATGGTTTGAAAGTGTCTCATTCCACTGCTAACAGCAAAGTTGACAGAGTTTGTCTGCAATGAAGAGCAATTACAGAGCACCTGCAGAGAACTCCTTTTAAAAGCAATGTGGGAACATTACTTGTCTATCAAGCTAAGACTGTTGGAGGAGTGTCAAGTATTGAAGTCTGTATTGCTACTGTGGAGTGCAACGGTTGCCAAACAATGGCCGATGACCAGACAGGAAAAGTATGGCTACCCAGTGTTAGGTTGGATGGTGTCACCCTGATGAAGTGAATCTGTTTATTGTGATGGAACAATACATGTACTGTTTATACAAGACATTGTCTGTGTGTGCATCACCAGAAGGTGTCAGTTACCAAATGGAAGGATGTTGGCAAGACAGCTGAATTTGACTTTTGCTTCAGTCTATCTTGGTTGAGATATTAATTATTGGAATAATATACAAAGGTAATTATTGGTATTTGGGCATATTTGATAAATTTAAGTAATATTGTATAACTCAATTGGAGCCTTCTACATCCCTCCAGATGTCCTTTGAAAATATAACCTATTACGAGTCCCTGCTTTAGTTCTGTTACCCATGGCAAATGCCCTTTTTCTGTTGTTTGGACATGAGCTTCAAACCTATGAACCATAAAATCACAGTGCACAAGAATTGGTGGATGTACACTGCTATGTGCTCCCGCAATGCTGGATCCAGGCTGTCACTCAATGTGGATGCTGAGCAATCAATTATTTCTGCACAGTGTTTAACAGAAGCTGTGCAATTTATACAGGATACACTACTTCCACAGTCTGTACAACTTTATAACTAGAGAACATTACACAAATAAAAGGATATATTTCTAAGGATTCAGTAATTGGCTTAAAATAATCAGGAGTATAATCATGGAAAATTAGTTCTTTGTTATTTTTATCTAATTTAGCTTTTAAAACCTTAGAAAGACAGATTATTTAAAATACTTAAGTGAAAGCCCTAACAGCCATAGAAGAAACAATATCAGATTCTGAAACTCTAAGAAATGAAAAAGCTATTGTCATTTAAACAGCACATAGCAAAAAAAAATGCTTAAATGTTTCTGGTCACAAAACTACAAAGTACCCTGGTCATTAAGGGGGTAAAGGAAAGTTTTCTTATGTAAAAGAGCTACTAATTACATTCACAAACACATAGGTTACATTTCAGGAGCTCATCGGAAATAAAGTATATGGTACAACGCATACTTGCCACCTTTTAATGTTCCCCTCCTGGAGGGTATGGGTGTAGAAGGCAGGGTTTGGAGAACTGCATCATTTGACAGCGGGGGCAGGGCCAAAATTATGCGATTCTCTGAGAATCATGTCATGGATGATCTAATCCTGCCTACTTCACTAGGGAGTGGTCAGATGTGGGAGGTTGCCCTACTCTCCTGGGAGTCCTATCCAGAATTCGGAGGTCTACAGACATTCCGGGAGAATTGGCAAGTATGGTATAAAGCTGTGATTGGGGTATTGTTTCCATGTACAGCAGTCTACTGAAGCATACAAACCAGTCTTTTCTTAACCTAAAATGACTGCTATGTAGTTAATTGCATTATACTATGTATATATATGTTGCAAAATACATATATACATATATTTTAGGTTTAGTGGTCATTTATTATTCTTAAAGACTTCATTATAGGTCTCCATTATTACAATAATATTAATTATTGGAAAAGCCTGGATTGCAATTGTCCGAAAGCATAGACATAGCTATACAAATTGAAGATATTTCTCATTTAATGTGTACATCTCCATTGCTCCCCTCCTCCTCTAATCACTGTTCAATGAGCAAAAATTCAGCTTGTGAATTAGATCTTACCACATAGTAAGAGGAACATTCATGGATATTTCAAAGACAAACAGTGAGATAACCGCTGTAAGAACCTAAAAGAAAAAAAGAACAGAACATGAATTATCATAATACCAATATTAAAAAAATCTATATTTTATATATAATTTGTATTTTGGCATACAAAAAGTAAGTATACATACAAAAAGCGCAAAGATCGAAAGGTTGGCATCAATTTTAACCAAGAGAAACATGGTTCCTCTATGGTCCCCATACTCCTAGTCTTATGATAGCATTACAGTAAGGGTCTGCCTTACAATATCAGCTTTTAAACTGAATCTACATCTGAAACATAAGACCAATTACTATTAGCATCAAAGTGTTACTGCATGAATCCACCACCATTACTTATTACGCTTTATACTTAGGGACAGTGGTCAAAGTAGGCTGGTCTA